>NC_142947.1:16584394-16636894 GCF_046866305.1 Octopus bimaculoides
AACGCACAGAAGGTGGCAGGGGTCTTATACAGCTGGAAAATAACCACCGTAGGACTGCAAAAATACCTACTCCAGAAGCAAGGAAAACTAATACAAATAGCCACAAAACACGAGCAAAACAAAAAACTGTTTTCAGTATTTAAGGAAGCTGAAAAATACAAACAAGAAATCATACTACCTAACAAATACGAAGACGAAGAAGAAGAAACAACAAAAGCTATAAAACAAATGAAATCCAAACTAAAACTAGAACAACAACGGACCATGATAAAACGATGGCAAGAAAAGCCCCTACTGGGCTAAACATGCAAAAGAAATAGACAGAGAAAAATCCCAGCAATGGTTGAGAAGCTCAGGACTCAAAGCAGAGACTGAAGGATTTTTAATTGCTGCACAAGACCAAAGCCTCCCCACCAGAAATTACCAAAAACATATAATGAAAAGAAACATAACAAGTAACTGTAGAATATGTGGAGATGGGCAAGAAACAATAAATCATATTATCTCTGGCTGCCCAGTCCTGGCTAAGAAGGAATATATTCACAGACACGACAGAGCTGGGACCTATATACACTGGAAGCTATGCCAACACTATGGAATAACAACAGAAAAAAGATGGTATAAACGCACGCCAGAAAAGGTCACAGAAAACGAGAAAGCAACCATACTCTGGGATATGCCAATACACACAGATAGAGAAATTAAGGCAAATAGACCAGATATAGTTGTCAAAGATCATGAAGAAAAAAAATGCTTTCTAATTGATGTATCAATACCAGCAGATGACAACGTTTCTCTAAAAGAAATGGAAAAACTTTCAAAATACAAAGACCTGGAAATAGAGATAACTCGAATGTGGAATCTAAAAACAGAAACAATTCCTATCATAGTAGGTGCCTTAGGTATAATAAAAAAAATATTCAGACAAATACATAACAAAAACACCAGGACTTACAAATATATATAACATACAGAAAATTGCACTACTGGGCACTGCACACATCCTACGCAAAACACTTTCAATACAGTAAACATAAGAGCACCACAGCAAACCACAGCACATACCCAAGGCACACAGAGCTGCGCTCGGTAGTGAAGTGAAAGCACGTTATAAAAATAAAACTACTGAACATAATAATAATACATAACAAAAACACCAGGACTTACAAATATATATAACATACAGAAAATTGCACTACTGGGCACTGCACACATCCTACGCAAAACACTTTCGATGCAGTAACCATAAGAGCATCACAGCAAACCACAGCACATACCCAAGGCACACAGAGCTGTGCTCGGTAGTGAAGTGAAAGCACGTTATAAAAATAAAACTACTGAACAATAATAATAATAATAATAATCATAATAATAATAATAATAATAATAATAATAATATTTAACAACCAGGTTCGAGAAATATGTCGGAGAAATTGGAATTGACTTGAGAGCAGAGCTGGCTCAAAAACCTGCTTTATTGGGGGACAGCTAAGATTTTGAGATTGGTGCTTAAGTGTTGAGTGTCTTTCACGATAAGTTGTGGTGCTTAAGTGTTGAGTGTCTTTCACGATAAGTTGATATCCAAGTACCAAAGCTTATAATTTGCGGAAATAGACCCTGTGAGACATCTGACAACAGGTTGTTGGCCGTTCTCACAACATCGACCTGAGCAAGTAAGACCGAAAGCTCTGAGAAGTAAAAAAAAAAAAAAAAATAATAATAATAATAATAATAATAATAATAATAATAATAATAATAATAATAATAATAATAATAATAATAATAATAATAAGAAGAAGAAGAAGAAGAAGAAGAAGAAGAAGAAGAAGAAGAAGAAGATGAAGAAGAAGAAGAATGTTTTTCTTAATGCCATGGTGATTAATAAAAACAGAAACAAGTACAGCAATAAATGTTTATTGTACTCGTAAAATTTGTTATTGCTTACTTTTATTGTCAGGTTGCGTTAAAAACAGCGCCATTCATGATAATATCATATCATAACTAAAGCAATTATCTCAACAGCAAAACTGTAATATATTATTGGTATCAGCAGCAACACCACGTGACCGTAAATTCTACAAGAAATAGCAGCCAATTCACTCTCAGATGATACCCTAATGTTTTAAAAAGGTAGTTGTTGTTGGCACTCCGTCGCTTACGACGTCGAAGGTTCCAGTGAAATTAACGTGCAAGTGGCTGAACACTCCACAGACACGTGTACCCTTAACGTAGTTCTCGGAGATATTCAGCGTGACACAGTGTGACAAGGCTGACCCTTTGAATTGCAGGCACAACAGAAACAGGAAGTAAGAGTGAGAGAAAGTTGTGGTGGAAGAATTCGCCACCATCCCCTGCCGGAGCCTCGTGGAGCTTTAGGTGTTTTCGCTCAATAAACACTCACAACGCCCGGTCTGGGAATCGAAACCACGATCCTATGACCGCGAGTCCGCTGCCCAAACCACTGGGCCATTGCGCCTCCACTCTTTTAAAGATAGTATGATTTTATTAGCGATATGGCTATTGTTTCTAGAATACGAACAACCAGGCAAGGGATTCCTCAATGGTTGCCGTTATTGATGCTATTGTTGTTGTCTATAGTAGTGGTGGATGTAATGGTGGTTGTGGTGGCAGTGGTAATAGTAGATGTGATGATCTTTTAGCTAGTGGTGGTGGTAGTGGTGTGGTGAGTGCGGTTTGTGAAGATGGTGTTGATTGGTGGTTGTTCAAGAGGTGATAGTGTGAAAGCAATAACACTTCTTTTGTTCATTACTTTAAAGTAATTAAAATATTTAAAAAAAATATTACGTCTCAAGTAGATGTGGAGAGGAATTTTAAGTTATAGCGATATTTATGTTTGTCTGTCAGAACAGTTAGTCTGTCTGTCCGACTCTATGTGTGTGTGTGTGTGTGTGTGTGTGTGTGCGTGTGTGTGTGTGTGTGTGTGTGTGCGCGCGTATGATTTTATGAGTGGTTGCGTCAGTTTATGATGGCCTATTGTCAGTTTGAATTATCTATCTATCTATCTATCTATCTATCTATCTATCTATCTATCTATCTATCTATCTATCTATCTCTTCTCACGGACGTGCTGTCACATGGAAACTAAACGCGTCTTTCCCGTCGAGACAGGTTTTCAGAGACCGGATTAGCACGTTAGTAAAGAGGGCTTTGACGGGAGCCATCGTCAACAACAAATGGTGGTTTGCCCTCAAGAGAGCAGTAAGGGCGGAAGCAATAAGGTATAGCAGGGCACTAGCTGTAGAGAGGAACAGAGTAGAGGGGGAGCTAGTGATAAAGTTAGAAGAGGCATTGCGAAGTGGCATCGCATCCGACGTTTTAGCGGCGAGGTTGGCCCTCGACCAACACTTCAATGCTAAACACGAAGGGTGTGCTGTCAGGGCAAGGATGCGTGCTCTGAGGTATGAAGGTGTTGGAGCCGCACGAGAGGCCCGGGTGGCGGAGGCGCAGCGGGGTAACAGAGCCACCATCCGGTCTCTGGTAGACGAACAGGGGCGCGAATTGCTCGAGCCGAGCAAGATGTGCGAGGCGTTTCAGCGGCATTTTGCCCGACTGTTCGGGAGGAGTGGCGAGCGAGAAGGCAGGGTGGACTTTAGTGCCTACCTGCACAGCTTGCCACGACTCTCGGCAAGAGAGGCGGAGTGCTGCGAAGGGGTCATCACGGCGGAGGTGGTGAGGGACGCGATGGCGGGTTGCTCGACGGACAAATCTCCGGGTTTGGATGGTCTGCCCTACGAGCTTTACAACTGTATGCCAGACTTGTTTGGAGAAGTCTTGGCGGCCGTGTACTGCAACTGGCAGCGGAACGGGAGCATTCCCGGTTTTGTGAGCCGAGGAGCGGTAACGCTGCTGAAGAAAGATCCAAACAAGGGGGACGCGATAGATAACTTTAGGCCCATCACTCTGCTCAATGCAGACATGAAAATTTTGGCCAAGGTGTTAGCCAAGCAGTTGGCGCTTGTCATCGAGAAACTGGTCGGCACGGAGCAGACGTGCGCTGTGCCGGGCCGGAGCATCCATGACAACCTCCATCTGATGCGCTACATCATAGAGAGGGTAGTTAAGGAACCTGGCATGGGTGGGGCCCTGATCAATTTGGATCAATCCAAAGCTTTCGATAGGGTAGACCATCGATACTTGGAGGCCGTCCTCGAAGCGGCCGGCTTCGGTCCCGTTTTCCGCGGCTGGATGGCTGCCTTGTACACAGGCATCCGTTCGGTTGTTCGCGTCAATGGACGTCTATCGGGACCCTTCGACATTGCACGTTCGGTTCGTCAGGGATGCCCCCTGTCGCCGCTCCTGTACGTATTGACTCTCGAGCCACTACTGCGGAAGCTGGCGACGCTGAGGGGCATCCCGCGAGAACTGGGGTGCGGGACGAGCGTGTCGGCATACGCGGACGACGTCACCGTCATAGCGTCTAGCCACGAGCACATCGAGCTTGTCGGCGAGACGCTGAAAGACTACGAAGCGGTGACGGGAGCGAAAATCAACCGGCATAAGTCGGTGGGTTTGCTGCTCGGCACCTGGAGAAGCAAGCCCATACCGTCCGGCAGCGCCTCAGTAGTGGGACGCTGGACGGACGGTCCGGTCAAGTTGCTCGGAGTCTGGTTCGGTCCGGACCTGCAAACGGAGAAGAACTGGGGCGAGATAACGAGTAGGGTGGCCACTCTCTGCCGGCAATGGTCCGAGAGGAAGCTGTCCCTAAAAGGTCGGGCGGAGGTGGCGAACGCGTACATCGCGTCCGTCATCGAATACGGCCTGACCGTCGTGCCTTGTCCCGATCGCGCCATCACCGAAATGGAGCGCATCCTCTTCCGCTTTTTGTGGAAAGGAAGCGTTCCGATGGTGAGGCGATCCGTTTGTTGCCAACACCCGCTGAAAGGAGGGCTGGGCATGCCGTGGTTGATGATGCGCAGACATGCGCTGAGACTGCGACATCTCCGGCTCTACGTAGACGACGGTGAGCAGGTGTGGTCGCCGTTTGTGCGACGCGCTTTCCCGCAGCTCGTCTCCATGACCGAGCTGCAGTCGTGGATCAAAAAGAGGCCGAGGAATGGCGAATGGCACCGTGAGTGTCGCGTTGCTCTGCAACAACTTTGCCGTCCTGGGTCGACCTTGAGCGGCTGCATCACAACGAAGTCATTCTATAGGGGATTAGTGGAGGGCAGGTACGACGACGATCTCGGGGCGAACCTGGGCGTCGACGAGGAATACCTGACCCGCCTGTTCAGGACGACTTTCGGGCCGGGACCTATGGACAACTTCCAGAGATCCCTGGCCTGGCAGTGTTACCGAGAGGCGCTACCCGTTCGGGATAAGCTCTATAGACACGGCTCGCGAAATGCGGGGCCGACCTGCCCGAGATGCGGTCAGAGCGATGAAACCGTTCTGCACGCACTCGTGCAGTGTCCAACCATTTCGGAGCTGTGGGCTTATGTCGAACGACTGCTGTCGCGTGTGGGACGAGTCGGTTTATCAACCGAGTCTATCGTCAATATCGTCACGCCTCCTTCCTTTAAACGGGAAGGAAGAGCTGTATTTATCGTACTTGTGGCTATGGCCAAAGAATGCATCTGGTGGACGCGTCTGAAAGGATTAGAGACAAATACTTTCCTCTCTGGTCAATCTCTCATCAACTTTTTCAAGTATCACTTGAAAAGGAAGGTGAGAGTAGAGAGGCAAGTGTTGTCTAACAAATGTTTCGAAAAAAGATGGATACATGTAGCAAGAATGGCACGTATAAATGACGAAGCCACCTTGACCATGATTCTATAAAACGTTTTAAAATTTTGTAAACAGAGAGTTACTTACGTTTCTTGCTTAAATAAAAGAAATTTTATTTAACAAACTGTGACGCTAAAGACCGAGGTTACCGTGGTCTTTTCGTAGGTTTTTCTTTCCACGGATAACCTCCCCATTTATTGGGAATTTTTTGTATTATTTCATATTTTTTGTAAATACCCCAAACGTTTTGCGATGTTTTTTTTTCATCGTTGTCCCCACTTTTGTTTTTTTTCTGCTTTGTTTTCGACCCCCTCGAAAAGAAAAACTCTACATTTGTATTTTGTCCCCTCTGTGTTGAGCCCTGTGTGGCTAATAAAGAAACCTATCTATCTATCTATCTCTTCTCACGGACGTGCTGTCACATCGGCTGCGAAGGTAAACTTTTATTTGACCTTTTATTGTCCACATTTTGTTGGAATTTTAAAATAATTTTGTTGCGAAGCACCTAGGCTTCATTTGTGTGTATTTTCAAGGGCAGGAATTGACCCCAGGGGCAGTTTCGGCCCTAGCAAAATACAAAAATTTCCTTCTTGACATTTGAAAAATGTCGAGAAACATAATTTTGGAACGCTTGTCTTGTTCTTTTGACAAGCATTTCCCGAGGCTTCAGATGCCAGAAGAGAAAAAAGAACAGAGTAGCGCGTGCTCATACAGTGACAGGAACGCAGTTGCTGTAAACGTCACAAAGACTGTGATTACAGCTACTAACAGCCCTCTCACCACCACCACCACCAACACCAACAACAAAAACAAAACTGTAACCAAGGTAACAAAACCATGCGTAAAAACCGTCACAAATGTCTCTGACGTAAGCACCATTGCTGCTGACGCCATCATCACCACCACCAACAACAACGACAACAACAACAACAACAACAACAACAACAACAACGACAACAACAACAACAACAGCAACAACAAGGACGTAAAGTTATCGGCCGTCAGCAATGACACCATTACCTGTTCAACAAACTCTGCTGCCACTACCACCACCTTTGAACCAGGCAGTACATACACCAACATAAACAAAAATATCCAGAAGAACATGTCTGCCAGCACAACAAAAACAAATTTCGCAAATGCTCTAAAGGAAAAAAGAACAATAGTGACATTCACACAAAAACAAATAAAAGACACAAAATCCCTTCTTACGAAAGAAGGAGATGATGTCAGAATAAACATACCAAAAGATATTATAGAAATGAAAAATAAAAAGTGCATCATTTATAAACTGGTAAACACAAAAACCAGACGTGTAGAAAATGTTAGCACAGATAAAATTGAAGTTTGTCTTAGAAAAATTTGGCCTTATCAGAATCATGTCACCTGGGGAAGAAAATTTGGAACGGTGCAAGTGAGATTTCTGGATGAAAATTTAGCTAAACAATTTTCGACACTCTCTCTTCGCACAGATGACTTGGTAATGATACCGAGTTATCTAGGACAGAGAGTGACCAAAGTTATGATAAAAAATATGCCATCGGAGGTGGACACCCAATGGCTGATATCGGCCGTGTGCCTGGAAATGGAGGAGGCAAATATTTTGGAGATTACGGTCGGAGAGGAAAAGAACTGGGGAGGGAAAAATCTGGAAATCCTTCTCCACATCACGGAGGAGGCTTCACAGAAAATTCCTCCAAACATTAGATTGGCAGAGGACCACAAGCTGTATGTGGTGGTAGAGGGCAGGCGACCTCGCTGTTACCTATGCAACAGCGAAGCACATCTGAAAAAGGACTGCCCTCTGGCCGCTAAACAAAAACAACAACAACAACAACAACAACAACAACAACAACAACAACAACAACAACAGAAGCAACTACCAAATACCCCCAACAGAAAAACCTTACTACCAACACCACCAGCAACACAAAAAACAACAACAGAAATATCAGCAATAACCACAACAGAAAAGACAACAGAAACTGCAAAAACAGAAGAAAAAAAAGAAAATTCCAAGACTGCCTCTCCCTCCCCCATATCACATACACCACACACAAATAACAAGCAGCCAACATCAATAAAAACAGCAACACAAACATTCACAGAAACACACACAGATGCACAAAATTTGCCGTTACCTCTTTCTGACTCCTCAGATCCACCATCATCCGATGAAGAGAGTGGGGAGGAGTGGAAAATAGCTACGAAAGGAAAGAGGAAGCGCAGTAAGAAGAAAACAAAACAAAATGCAAGCACAAACAAAGCAGGGAGATTCACATCTCCCGAAAATACTACTAACACCAATAGTAATATAAAAAAAACAATGCTAACAGCAATAGACAGTACAAACACAGAGTTGATGAATTACATCAACTCTAAAACAAACATCACAAATAACGATATCAAAACCAACAACCACCCACGTACAACACCGCCAAAACACATTAAAATTATTCATGTAACACCAGCATTACACAACACAATAAAATCCCTCTACCCCAACTCGGTAGGGGGATTCCAGAAATATTTGTGCAAGAAATTGTACAATAGCCTCCTTGGTGAAAAATCCAAGGAGGAAACAAAACTTTCTAACGGTAAGTAACACTTTGTTCTTTTGTTTTGTGCTTTAAAGCACACGTATAAATAGAATCATGGTGAAGATTGGTTGTGTGAATGTGCGTGGATATCATAGCCATTAGTGAGACCAGACTCCATGAACCGCGGGCCCTAAAGTCCATGTTTGGCGGACAGTTTAACATTTATTTTTCTCCCTGTCTGCCGAGGATGGGCGGTAGTGGCACGGCGGTTCTTTTTCGCAAGAGTCTGGATCTCCAAGTAAAGACGATATTTACGGACCCGGAGGGTAGACTGGTTGTCCTAGATGTGGACGGCAGCAATGGAGGCGCTTTTCGGTTGCTGGCAGTTTATGTGCCTCCTTTAACAGGTCGGTCAGACTTCTTTCGACGTCTAGAAGTATTCCTGGGAACGTCTCGTCCCTTACTTTTAGTGGGGGATTGGAATGCTACCTTGGACACGCATCTAGACTACGTGGGGAGTGACAAAACTAGAAGGGGATGCAAAGGCCTCATAGACCTGCTCAGACGCTTCCAGTTGTCTGACAGGTACCGACTCGACCACCCAAATGTGCCAACGTGGACTTGGAGCAACCGCATTGGGTCGTCGAGATCGTATCTAGATAGGATAGTGTGTAGGACAAGAGATAGAGATAGTTTAGGATGTCCACAGTTCCACATAGTCAGCTACACGGATCACAAACTTGTGACGTGTACGCTAGACTTAGATAAGGCACATAGGCAGGGTCCCGGTTACTGGAAACTAAACGCGTCTTTCCCGTCGAGACAAGTTTTCAGAGACCGGATTAGCACGTTAGTAAAGAGGGCTTTGACGGGAGCCATCGTCAACAACAAATGGTGGTTTGCCCTCAAGAGAGCAGTAAGGGCGGAAGCAATAAGGTATAGCAGGGCACTAGCTGTAGAGAGGAACAGAGTAGAGGGGGAGCTAGTGATAAAGTTAGAAGAGGCATTGCGAAGTGGCATCGCATCCGACGTTTTAGCGGCGAGGTTGGCCCTCGACCAACACTTCAATGCTAAACACGAAGGGTGTGCTGTCAGGGCAAGGATGCGTGCTCTGAGGAATGAAGGTGTTGGAGCCGCACGAGAGGCCCGGGTGGCGGAGGCGCAGCGGGGTAACAGAGCCACCATCCGGTCTCTGGTAGACGAACAGGGGCGCGAATTGCTCGAGCCGAGCAAGATGTGCGAGGCGTTTCAGCGGCATTTTGCCCGACTGTTCGGGAGGAGTGGCGAGCGAGAAGGCAGGGTGGACTTTAGTGCCTACCTGCACAGCTTGCCACGACTCTCGGCAAGAGAGGCGGAGTGCTGCGAAGGGGTCATCACGGCGGAGGAGGTGAGGGACGCGATGGCGGGTTGCTCGACGGACAAATCTCCGGGTTTGGATGGTCTGCCCTACGAGCTTTACAACTGTATGCCAGACTTGTTTGGAGAAGTCTTGGCGGCCGTGTACTGCAACTGGCAGCAGAACGGGAGCATTCCCGGTTTTGTGAGCCGAGGAGCGGTAACGCTGCTGAAGAAAGATCCAAACAAGGGGGACGCGATAGATAACTTTAGGCCCATCACTCTGCTCAATGCAGACATGAAAATTTTGGCCAAGGTGTTAGCCAAGCGGTTGGCGCTTGTCATCGAGAAACTGGTCGGCACGGAGCAGACGTGCGCCGTGCCGGGCCGGAGCATCCATGACAACCTCCATCTGATGCGCTACATCATAGAGAGGGTAGTTAAGGAACCTGGCATGGGTGGGGCCCTGATCAATTTGGATCAATCCAAAGCTTTCGATAGGGTAGACCATCGATACTGGAGGCCGTTTTCCGCGGCTGGATGGCTGCCTTGTACACAGGCATCCGTTCGGTTGTTCGCGTCAATGGACGTCTATCGGGACCCTTCGACATTGCACGTTCGGTTCGTCAGGGATGCCCCCTGTCGCCGCTCCTGTACGTATTGACTCTCGAGCCACTACTGCGGAAGCTGGCGACGCTGAGGGGCATCCCGCGAGAACTGGGGTGCGGGACGAGCGTGTCGGCATACGCGGACGACGTCACCGTCATAGCGTCTAGCCACGAGCACATCGAGCTTGTCGGCGAGACGCTGAAAGACTACGAAGCGGTGACGGGAGCGAAAATCAACCGGCATAAGTCGGTGGGTTTGCTGCTCGGCACCTGGAGAAGCAAGCCCATACCGTCCGGCAGCGCCTCAGTAGTGGGACGCTGGACGGACGGTCCGGTCAAGTTGCTCGGAGTCTGGTTCGGTCCGGACCTGCAAACGGAGAAGAACTGGGGCGAGATAACGAGTAGGGTGGCCACTCTCTGCCGGCAATGGTCCGAGAGGAAGCTGTCCCTAAAAGGTCGGGCGGAGGTGGCGAACGCGTACATCGCGTCCGTCATCGAATACGGCCTGACCGTCGTGCCTTGTCCCGATCGCGCCATCACCGAAATGGAGCGCATCCTCTTCCGCTTTTTGTGGAAAGGAAGCGTTCCGATGGTGAGGCGATCCGTTTGTTGCCAACACCCGCTGAAAGGAGGGCTGGGCATGCCGTGGTTGATGATGCGCAGACATGCGCTGAGACTGCGACATCTCCGGCTCTACGTAGACGACGGTGAGCAGGTGTGGTCGCCGTTTGTGCGACGCGCTTTCCCGCAGCTCGTCTCCATGACCGAGCTGCAGTCGTGGATCAAAAAGAGGCCGAGGAATGGCGAATGGCACCGTGAGTGTCGCGTTGCTCTGCAACAACTTTGCCGTCCTGGGTCGACCTTGAGCGGCTGCATCACAACGAAGTCATTCTATAGGGGATTAGTGGAGGGCAGGTACGACGACGATCTCGGGGCGAACCTGGGCGTCGACGAGGAATACCTGACCCGCCTGTTCAGGACGACTTTCGGGCCGGGACCTATGGACAACTTCCAGAGATCCCTGGCCTGGCAGTGTTACCGAGAGGCGCTACCCGTTCGGGATAAGCTCTATAGACACGGCTCGCGAAATGCGGGGCCGACCTGCCCGAGATGCGGTCAGAGCGATGAAACCGTTCTGCACGCACTCGTGCAGTGTCCAACCATTTCGGAGCTGTGGGCTTATGTCGAACGACTGCTGTCGCGTGTGGGACGAGTCGGTTTATCAACCGAGTCTATCGTCAATATCGTCACGCCTCCTTCCTTTAAACGGGAAGGAAGAGCTGTATTTATCGTACTTGTGGCTATGGCCAAAGAATGCATCTGGTGGACGCGTCTGAAAGGATTAGAGACAAATACTTTCCTCTCTGGTCAATCTCTCATCAACTTTTTCAAGTATCACTTGAAAAGGAAGGTGAGAGTAGAGAGGCAAGTGTTGTCTAGCAAATGTTTCGAAAAAAGATGGATACATGTAGCAAGAATGGCACGTATAAATGACGAAGCCACCTTGACCATGATTCTATAAAACGTTTTAAAATTTTGTAAACAGAGAGTTACTTACGTTTCTTGCTTAAATAAAAGAAATTTTATTTAACAAACTGTGACACTAAAGACCGAGGTTACCGTGGTCTTTTCGTAGGTTTTTCTTTCCACGGATAACCTCCCCATTTATTGGGAATTTTTTGTATTATTTCGTATTTTTTGTAAATACCCCAAACGTTTTGCGATGTTTTTTTTTCATCGTTGTCCCCACTTTTGCTTTTTTTTCTGCTTTGTTTTCGACCCCCTCGAAAAGAAAAACTCTACATTTGTATTTTGTCCACTCTGTGTTGAGCCCTGTGTGGCTAATAAAGAAACCTATCTATCTATCTATCTATCTATCTATCTGTCGGCATCTCAGTTTGTAACTATCAGGTTATCCCATAAGTTCTGTCCGAATTTTGAATAAAGAAAACAAGTGATCAAATGCAATATTTAATTGAAATTTAATCATCAATGTACTTTCCCTCATTATCTATGACTTCCTTCCATCTATTTACAAGCTTTTAAATCCTATCAATGTAAAACTCTTTTGGTTTCAAAGCGAAGAACTCTGAAATGTCAGTTTCGACCTCCTCCTGGCTTGCGGAAGCTATGTCCCCCAAATGATTCTGTAAACTACGAAGCAAATGGTAGTCTGAAGGAGCAAGGTCGGGAGAATAAGGTGGATGAGCAATTTTTTCCCAACCAAGCTCTTCGATCTTCTGTGATGTGATCTTTGCAGTGTGGTGTCGCGCATTGTCCTGATGAAACATCACTCCTTTTCGATTCACTAAAGCGGGTCTTTTTTTTCTTCAAAGCTTGGTTCAAACGCTCTAAATGCTGACAGTAGGCTTGAGCATTGATTGTTGCATTAGGTGGTAACAATTGAAAGTGAATTACTCCTTTGCAATCCCACCAGATAGAGAGAAGAACATTTTCCCCATGAAGTTCCCTTCTCGGTTGTGGTTGAGCTTTTCCCCTTTTATCAAGCCACTATTCACAACGTTTAACATTTCGATAGAAGATCTATTTTTCGTCACCGGTCACAAGTCTATCCAAAAAGGGTGAAATGAGTTCGCGAGAATGGAGAGAAGAGTAGATGTCAACTCGGGATTTGCGCTTGCTTTCGGACAATTCATGAGACACCCATTTTTCAAGTTTAGGAACCTTTCCAAGTTGTTGAAGATGACGATGAGCAGTTGTATGGTTTGAACTAAACTTTATTGCCAATTCTTCAACTGATAATGCAGGATTTTCTTCAAGTAATGCCTCAAGGAGCTTATCATCAAACTCAACTGGACATCCTGTTCGATCCTCATCTTCAAGGTTGAAATCTCCACTTCTGAATTTTGCAAACCATCTCCTGCAAGTTCTTTCATTCAAGCATTCTTTCCCATAAACTGAGTGTATGTTTCGAGTCGCTTCGGCTGCAGAGTTTCCTTTTTTGTACTCATAAAGCATTATGTGCCTCAAATGCTCTTTGGATACTTCCATGTTAGAAAGGGTTTTAATCAAAGAAATTTAAATTCTAATATTCTGTAAAATAATATTTAATTAGTTTAAATATACACAAATGCATAAAAATAATTTTTAATTCCATTAGACATTCTAAAATACTATTAAATTTCATTCAATTTTAAAAAAGGTAAAATCGGACAGAACTTATGGGACGACCTGATATAATTCCGAATACAAAGATACATACAAATACTTACTCAGACATATTTACACACACACACACACACACACACACACACACACACACACACACACACACACACACACACACACACACACAATCTTTTCACCCTTTTCGTATCGTTTTATCATATCTACTCTATCTTCCAAAAATATGGCTCTACGCTTACCACTTTCACTAGGATTCTTCTTCGGAGCCATGGGGCTAAAATGTAAATCACAAAAATAATTATAGAAAACTTTACAGCACTGTCGATGTGAACACATTTGAAAAGCTCGCGGCTGAAGTACGAATACCACCTATCGGAAGACACCTGAACTTGTACACTTGTTCCGATATGTATTACCGTTAACCTGTAACTTTTAATGCCTTTGTTTTTAAATGAATTGTAATTCTTAGTGATGCTCACTGTATTTCAGCATTAATTTTAATATACTATGCGGGGGCGCAATGGCCCAGTGGTTAGGGCAGCGGACTCGCGGTCATAGGATCGCGGTTTCGATTCCCAGACCGGGCGTTGTGGGTGTTTATTGAGCGAAAACACCTAAAGTTCCACGATGCTCCGGCAGGGGATAGTGGCGAACCCTGCTGTACTCTTTCACCGCAACTTTCTCTTACTTTCTGTTTCTGTTGTGCCTGTAATTCAAAGGGTCAGCCTTGTCACTCTGTGTCACGCTGAATATCCCCGAGAACTACGTTAAGGGTACACGTGTCTGTGGAGTGCTCAGCCACTTGCACGTTAATTTCACGAGCAGGCTGTTCCGTTGATCGGATCAACTGGAACCCTCGACGTCGTAAGCGACGGATTGCCAACAACAGTAATATGCTATAGAGATTATGTTTCTGTTGCTTATTTATTTATTACCCGGAGACGAATACGAACATAACCAATCGATACAACCCGGAACTAACAGTACAGTATAGTATAAACGTTATTGCTGTTTTGCCAGGCGTCGTAAATGAATGCTGTATTTGATATTTATTTGATATTTTAGAAAGATCAACGTATCTTCGGAAATGACGAATAGAATGTACTTGATTACATACAAATCGCTTGAAAATAGCTCAGCGTCTTTATCGTTGTTGTCCATTGTAATTTGAAGGAAACGAAATGTTTTTCATTTTTTTCCTTCCAGCATACGAAAAAGGGACAAACTAGTAGACTGCTCGTATATAAAGACATACATACATTCAAACATGCTTACATACATACACACATACATACATACATACATACATAATACATACATACATACATATATTTATATATACACAGAAGTAGTAATATTGAGAGACTCTTATCTACAAAAGAACAAACGAGGGAAGAAGAGATTTAAAATCAATACACATAGCTTTCGAGTGCGTTATGATATCAGACTGCACCTGCTAAGCTATAACAGTAACAATAATTACATCAGCTAATTGCTGAAAAACGGAAGTGAATAACAGCCAAGGCTGAAGAAACGTTCGCTTCTTGATAACCTCCCATATGAACCCAGAAAGGCAGAACTAGCATAAAAGAGAAACACTCTGTATCCCACAAAAATGTTGTGCATGGGTATTCTTCCCGTAAACTTGAAGAGAAGGGAAGTACAGTAACATGAAGTGTAGTCTCTCTTGGACTAGTAACCATCACATCATGTTACGGTGTAATTAATAATCAAAACACTTGAATTTTACAAACTCTCAAACGTATTTGAAGACTCAGAGGAGAAATTTGCAGCCTGAAATGAGATGCAAAGAATTAAAAATATAATTTGACGAATTTGAAATATTTTAGCTATTTTAGTTATCGTATAGCCACAATAGTTTTCTCTCTCATCCTTCATCTAATTCCCTTTTTCTCTTCTTCACCGTTTTCTATCTGTCTCTCTCCCCCTCTTTCTCCCTCTCTCTCTCTCTCTCTCTCTCTCTCTCTCTCTCTCTCTCTCTCTCTCTCTCTCGTTGCACACACGTGACCATCGTCCATCTTTCTTTTCCTCACGTAATCATCTTTTCTTTCAAGACTATCCTAAAGACTGGACGTATTCTATCTCTCTCTTCTATCTTTTCTCTTGTCAAAGAAAATATTTCTCCAGCGTTCGCTATTTTACCCTCGTTCTGGTCTAGCGACACCCATCTTTGTTTCCGTTCGGTTTCCTTGTATGCCTTCACTGTCCTGTTTTTGTTACCAGCTTTGACCCTCCATAAATCCCAAATTTTATTTTGGTAGATATGGGAGCAACTAACTGTCTTCGAAGACTCATATAGTCGTTCATGCTCGAAATGAGGAGTAGATAGACAGCCAACAACTGATGAAGGGTCGTTCTTTATGTTATTTGTCCTGTTTTCCACTTGTTTCTTTCGTTGTTTGCGTATTTAACTCATTTGTTTTCGTATTTCATGTTGTTGATTGTTGGTGCGTGGAGTGCGGACAATAAGATTGGAGGCGGTGAAAGGGAGACGGGAGGAGGAGATGAGGTTATGGATAGTGGATGAGGTCAGTCTGTTGGTAGCTAGGCGTGGGGTTGAAGGGCAGAGGGCAATAGAAGGAGGTGTCTTGAAGTTGGCGGAGAGCTTCAGCTTTGTAGAGGTCTGCGCCACAACACCAAACCGGATGGTACGTAGTTTTCCTATTAGGAAAACACTTCATCTTACGTTGCTCTGCGATCACTTTGACACCTGACTCATGCTACACAGTGCACCTGTTTAGGCAACGTCGATTTGATGGAGAGAGTGAGCTAATGAGTGGCATGAACATACGATTACTATAAGCAAATCATTTGTGCAGGTCGTCAATCTTCCATGGGAGAGAGCATCACGTGCATATGTGTGTGTGTGTGTGGGTGGGGGAGGATCTTTACCTTTTGACCGGCAGATCGAAAAATTAATTTTTTGTAACTAAACACTTTCAAGCTTCGTATACTGGTAGAATGTGTCACATAAAGCATCTTTTACTCTTGGCGTTGTTGAGAAAATTGTGTATTTTTGAGATCCGTGGTGTGTGTCCGACTTTGTTTCCCACCATCGCTTGACAACCGGCATCAGTGCGTTTACGTTCCCATAACTTAGCGTTTCGGCCGGCAAAGTGGACCCATAGAATAAGTACCAGGCTTTGAAAAAATACTGGGTCGATTCGTTGAACAAAAATTCAAGGCGGTAAGCAAGCATAGCCGCGCAGTCTAACGGCTGAAACAAGTAATGAATCGGACATACACACACACACACACACACACACACACACAATTTATTTTATAATTTGATTGAACGCCACGCATCTATTTCAAAGTAAGTTTACCTTAATCTTTTTGATGCGACTCTACTCTATACTGCTTTCTCCCTTTATCGTTTTCTCTCTCATCCTTCATCTAATTCCCTTTTTCTTTCCTTCACCGTTTTCTATCTGTCTCTCTCCCTCTCTTTCTTCCTTACTCTCTCTCTCGTTGCTCACACGTGACCATCGTCCATCTTTCTTTTCCTCACGTAATCATCTCTCTATTCTTTCAGGGCTGCCCTAAAGACTAGACGTATTCTATCTCTCTCTTCTATCTCTTCGTTGTTGAGAAAATTGTGTATTTTCGAGATCCGTGGTGTGTGTCTGAGTTTGTTTCCCGCCATCGCTTGACAGCCGGCGTCAGTGCGTTTACGTTCCCATAACTTTGCGTTTCGGCCAGCAAAGTGGACCAGGATTTGAAAAAAAATTCGTTGAACAAAAATTCAAGGCGGTAAGCAAGCATAGCCGCGTAGTCTAACGGCTGAAACAAGTAATGAATCGGACACACACACATACACACACACACACGCTATCAAACCGGCTTGTTTATTTGTTTGTTGTTTACTAATCTCAAGCTACTTAACTATTTGGGTCAAACGTGTACAATAAAACTAATTCTAAAGAATTAGTAATGTATACACACACACACAGGTAGATAGCACGGAAGAGAGATAAAAGAGAGAGAGAAAGAGAGGGTGAGGGGTGAGAGAAGAGTTTTAAAAAATGTTCACCCGAGTCCAATACAACACAGATATACCTGTTAGAACGCACACACACACACACACACACACACACACACACACACACACACACACAGTCATCACCACTGCCATCACTACTACTACTACTACTACTACTTCCACCGCCGCCGCCGCCGCCGCCACCACTACTACCACCACCACCACCACCACCACCACTACTACTACTACTACTACTACTACCGCCGCCGCCGCCGCCACCGCCGCCGCCACCACCACCACCACCACCACCACCACTACTACTACTACTACTACTACTACTACTACTACTACTACTACTACTACTACTTCTACTAGTAGTACTACTACCACTACCGCTACCGCTGCTTCTGCTGCTGCTGTTGTTGTCAAAGCAACCAATACTACCATTACCACCAAGGCAGGTAGACAGGTATGTAGTTAGGACAAAGGAACACACACATACACACACACACTACCTTTCATAATGGTAGCTTTATGAAAGGTAACTTTCACAAAGGTAGGTCGTGACTTAAACCCTAAGCTTTATCATTATAAGAAATAGCCACCATATATTGCTATACATCCCCACTTCCTCCTGTCTATCTCTTTTTGTCTGTCTTTCTCTCGCTTTGTTTTTTCTCTCTCTCTCTGTATCTCCCTTAGTATCTCTCTCTCTCTCTCTTTTTCTCCTTCTCTCTCAAAACTCCTACCAGTCTAATCTGTCCTAGGCCGTTCCCAAATAACAGTTTGCAGTATATCTTTTATTTTCTTTTATTTGTTTCAATCATTTGACTGCGGCCATGCTGGAGTACCACCGCGAAGGAAGGATTTTAGTCGAACAAATCGACCTCAGAACCTTGTTTTTAAGCCTAGTACTTATTCTATCGGTCTCTTTTGCCGAACCCCTAAGTTACGGGCACGTAACGCACCAACACCGATCGTCAAGCGGTGCTGGGGCGGGGTGGGGTAGACAAATACACACACACACACACACACAACACACACACATATATACGATGGGCTTCTTTCAGTTTCCGCCTACCAAATCCACTCACATGGCTTTAGTCGGCCCGAGTCTATAATAGATGACACTTGCTTAAGGTGCCACGCAGAGGGACTGAACCTGGAACCCCGTGATTGGGAAGCAAGCTTCTTATTTCTTTATTGTCCACAAGGGGCTTAACATAAAGGGGACAAACAAGGACAGACAAAGGGATAAAGTCGATTGCATCGACCCCAGTGCGTAACTGGTACTTAATTTATCGACCCCGAAAGGATGAAAGGAAAAGTCGACCTCGGCGGAGTTTGAACTCAGAACGTAGCGGCAGACGAAATACTGCTAAGCATTGTGCCCGGCGTGCTAACGATTCTGCCAGATCGTCTTATTTTTATTTATTTATTTATTTTTTTTAATTTAAAAACATTTTATTTTGTATACATGGCTGCATCGAACGACTGAAACAAGAAAAGGAATATATATATGTGCGTGTGTGTGTGTGTATACGTGTGTGTGTGTGTGTGTGTGTGTGTGTGTGTGTGTGTGTGTGTGTGTGTGTGTATGTATGTATGTATGTATTTATGTATGTATGACTTCTACGCAGTTTCCATCTTTCAATTTCATACACAGGGCATTAGTCGGTGTGGGTCTATAATACAAAACACTTGCTCGAGGTGCTATGCAGTAGAACTGGATCCGAAAACGTGCAGTTGCAAAGTGAGGCTTCTTATCCACATAGCCATGGCTTGCACGTATAAATTTTTTTTAGAAAATTGTTTTTTTATTTAAATATTAAAAAAAAAAACCGTTGCTTGTGGAAGATTATTGATTTGCCAAAATAGGTAAAGTCGTCTCGATAATAAAAGAAGGCTGTTTTGGCAATTGCTGATATATTTGGTGATATCAAATAACATCCATCACCGACAAGAGAGTTCTGTTTGAAACGTTACACTTCTGCTTTTGCTCACGGCACACCGATTTATTCTTTTTTGTTTCCAACTGTTTTATATCTACTAATTGTTGACGTAGAGAAAGCACTAGTTCCATCGGATCGTTTACCATTTTCTACCCAATAAAGGAACATTTCGAACGACATTGTTTTATGTTTATTTTAATTTGAAAAGGTTTAGTTTTTTTTTTTATATTAAGGGACATTTTTATGTTTCAGGTTCTATATGTGACTGTTTAATCATGCCACGTACAAAAGAAGCAGCCTTTGAACTGTCTAAATTTCAAAGAAGCCGTATTGTGGGTCAATCTGAAGAAAACCTTGGGATCCCGCTATCTACAGTTATTAGGGTGATTGTGCAATTCCCTTATATATATATAAGTCACTTCAGGGTCATGGATTAAAGACAGATGAAATTCCGTGTGAAAGGACGGTTGGATTGTAAAAATTAATTCAAATGTCTATGCACTATGAGCGTGAGCGTTAACTATTCAATCATATATGAATTACAATTAAAAAACAACAAAAACACACACAGATACACACACACACACACACACACACACACACACACACATATACATACATGCATACATACATACATACATACATACATACATACAAAAATACACTGTTGTTGCTGTTGAAATTCCAATGAAGGAACCTTGGATCTAGGTTAGAAACCGGTTCTTTCTCTATTGGCAGGAAATTTTGAAATAAACTGAATAATGACATACATACATACATACATACATACATATATATATATATATATATATATAAATATATATATATATATATATATATATATATATATATATATATATATATATATATATATATATAATCAAGCGATTTTATTGTACGAGTTGAAAATGGAACATCAACCAACGTACAACTGAAAATCAGTTCCTAGGATTACGTAAAAGAAAACGAGATTCTGGAAAGTGTGGAAGTCCGTGTGTGGATGACTTCCTGCAAGTTAGAATGATCATGTGGGAGCCATTACTAAAGCAGAAACTCGAGAAGTTACAGAACAACTAAGTGTTAAACATTCAGTAACTTTCCAAAATTTGAACCTCACTCGGAAAGCGGAAAAGCTTGTGAAATAGTTGCTGCACGAACTGAACGAAAAAGAAGTGGTTGTTATACTTTTCTTTTTTCTTTTTGCTCGACGAAAACGATCAATTTCTTGATCACACTCTAGCATGTGTCGAAAAATGAATTCTATACAACTGAGAATGTTTCGTACAGTGGCCGAACCGAAGTGTAGGATCAAAATACCTTCTCAAACTAAAGTTACATAAAAAGACTTATGATCACTGTTTGTTGATTGGCAAGTGGAATCCTCAACTATCATTTCTTGAAAATAAAGGTAAATGATGCGATTTAAGATTGAGAAAACATACGAATCGCATATGACTGATCTTTTTTGTTTTTTTGTTTTTTTTGTTCATTGGTGTATAGTGAAGAAAGGGTTGGCTATTATCACAAACTACTAAACAAGAAAACTCCCACTGAGCAGCTGAAACTTAACCCTTTCGATACCAACCTACCTGAGATCCCCCCCACCTATTTTTATGACACTGCTTTAAAGCGTTGTAAATTAAAACCTGCCATTAACATTTTTATATTAATTTAATTTTCCAAACAACAGCTTAGAAATGGCGAAATTATTTCAGGAAATTATTTATTCTGTTCAAAATCATTTGAAACAAAAGCGGTATAGCTTAACGAAAAGAAATATACTAACAAAAATGGTTTAAAAAAACAAAAAAACCGACAAGCTCCAACTGGCATAGATAAATAAATGACAATTTTCATGTTTTGTTTAGTAGTAGTAGTAGTAAAGGTGGTGGTGCTAGTGTAGTGGGAGATGATGGTGGTGGTGGCGGTGATGTTAATGCTGTAGGATATACGGTACACAAGCAAGACGGCCGAACGATCAAGTGCGACTCACAGATCTGTCTACCCCAATATGCTTGTACATTGTCTCTCCACCTAGTCTGGGCGGATCATTTAACACACGGTGGCACAGAGTCGGAATAAGATTTTGTAAATCACTTGGGTTACAGCGTTTTAAGACAACTTAACCTCTGGGGGCACTCTACGTAGTGGACTTCCTTGGGCCCGTGCTTTCATCCTTCACTGCTCTGGTATGCAGTGATGTGGGATGGAGTATATATATAAAATGTTGGTTCTACTGTTCTCATGTGTGAGTAATACGTGGATTGTCTTACACCTGTTTGTGAGTGGTATGTACATGTTGTCGTTGTTACTCCCCCACCTCTCTCACTCTGTGCAGTGAGTGTGTTATTGGTAAAACGTGAGGTGAGTAAAGTGTAATGATTTAGGAATTTGCTTGTCGAGCGGAAATGTAGAAGTTTTTGGAAGTAAAGCCATGTGTGCAGGTGACATTGGGGAACCTGAAATAGTGATAGTAGTGGTGGTCAACTGCTAACAGCGCTAGGCGATGATGATGATGATGATGAGGATGACGATGGGATCGAGAAAAAATACCTGTCACCTTCAGAATCAGTAGAGCGAGAAGCTATGTCACGCACAGCTCAATTCATTGTTTGCTACTTCCCTTCTTGACGCAATCTTTTTCTCTCGCTTAGTACCCCCTCCCCAACCATACACATTTATATGAGTAAACAAACACACATATACATGCACACACATTCACACACACTCACACACACATACATATGTATGTATACACGTCACTGCTTGAACCCGTCACCCTGTAGTTTCTCTGTGTGTGTGTGTGTGTGTGTGTGTGTGTGTGTGTGTGTGTGTGTGTGTGTGTGTGTGTGTGTGTGTGTATGCGTGCGTGTGTGTGTGTGTGGTTGTCCTCCATCACGGCTTGACAACCGGCGTTGGTGCGTTTATGTCCCGGTAACTTACGGTTCGGTAAAAGAGCCCGATAAGGTAAGTACCAGGCTAAGCACAAAAATAAGTCCCAGCATTGCCGCAGCCTAACGACTGAAACTAGTAAAAGGTAAAAGATAGTGGATCTAGTTTAAATGATTCACAAAATCAGCCCCTACCCCTACCCCTTAATTTTGCTCAGATTGCTTTCAATTTTAGTGTATCGATGCAATTGAAAAGACGCAACGAAAATTCTAGAAAAGATAAATATGTAAACGAGAGAATATCGAACCGGTGAGTGTGTTAAATAATAAGGCACTAAAAGAGAATGACTCTCCCCAGACACAATTCTATCTATCTATCTATCTATCTATCTATCTATCTATCTCTATATATATATAATTACCAACCACGTGTGGCGTCATATACAGGACTGCTACTGACGTTTATAGCTCAAGGAAGACATCTCTTCTAGCTGGCTAACGACACACATTCTGTGTCCGATTAGTATTTGCAAGGGGAGGCCATCGCTCCCATCTCTAGCCTTACGCGATACACAAGGGCACGCGTTTGTGGGTGGTTAACCGTCCTCAGCGTGTGTTTAATCACCAGCTAGTGATGAATAATTCGAGAATAATTCCTGGGGTTGATTCGTTCGACTAAAGGCGGCGCACCAGCATGGTCGCAATGAAACAACTGAAACAAGTAAAAGAATAAAAGAATACACACACACACACACACACACACACACACACACACACACATTTATTAAATAGCTAAATTAAATGTCCTTGTCAAGTATTGTCAAACCGTTTGCCTTTTCATTTCTACTTTAATGCAGGAGTGGCTGTGTGGTAAGTAGCTTGCTTACCAACCACATGGTTCCGGGTTCAGTCCTACTGCGTGGCTTCTTGGGCAAGTGTCTTCTACTATAGCCTCGGGCCGACCAAAGCCTTGTGAGTGGATTTGGTAGACGGAAACTGAAAGAAGCCCGTCGTATATATGTATATATATATATATATGTGTGCGTGTGTGTGTGTGTTTCTCTGTGTTTGTCCCCCTAGCATTGCATGACAACTGGTGTGTTTATCTCCCCCATAACATAGCGGTTCGGCAAAAGAGACCGATAGAATAAGTACTAGGCTTACAAAGAATAAGTCCCGGGGTCGATTTGCTCGACTAAAGGCGGTGCTCCAGCATGGCCGCAGTCAAATGACTGAAACAAGTTAAAGAGTAAAAGAGTATACCAGCTCAAGGAAGAAGTCAATTCTAGCCACTTTAGAAAAAATTTCGTTCAAAATCACATGTTCAACTATCATTCAAACCGGAATTTTAGTGACGTATTAGTTTTATCACTCAGTGCGCAATAGTTTGAGTCACGAAAACCCCTCGTGTCTTTGATATGTGTGCGCGCGTGTATGTATGTGTGCGTTTGTGTGTGTGTATTTGTGTGTTTGTGCTTGTGCTTGTGTGTGCGCGTTTGTGTTTGTATGTGTGTATATGTGTATATCTGTGTGTTTGTGCTTGTGTTTGTGTGTTTGTATGTGTGTATTTGTGTGTTTGTGCTTGTGTTTGTGTATTTGTGTATGTGTGTTTGTGTGTTTGTGTGCGTATGTGTGTGTGTGTGCGCGCGCGGGTGTGGTGTGTGTGTGTGTGTGTGTGTGTGTGTGTGTGTGTGTGTGTGTATGTGTGTGATTATTCCTTGATGTAACGTTCGTTAATATATAATACGTGTTCTCAACGGAATTTAGTTCTCACATAAATATCCAAGTAGAAGCACGCGTTGAATTTAGTGATAGTTATCACATACACCTTTCGTTCGTTGACCATGAATTAAGATTTCTATCGGACTTCTTTAACTCTTAAAATCTTTTCTTCATTTGTATAGTGTTTGTTAGTGACGACGGCACGCCGCAAACGGAGTGAAAATTCTCTAGTTTGCTTTAGGATCTATAATAATCGGACAATTAAAGTAACTTCATTGTTGATTAATCTATAATTCAACGATGGTTATGTGGTTTAGATTGTAAAAACGTACAGCAGGGTTCAAATAAATTCTGCACACATGAGAAACAGAAAGTGAGAAAGAGGGGAGGGGAATAAGAAAAAAGAAAAAAAAGAATATTTTAAGGTAGTTTACTTCGCTCATTATTGAGAGTCGGTCGTCTATTATCCTTGACTCTAGACTGTCTTTTCTGCATCACTCCAGTTGGATCACTGCCATTTCAGCTCTGTCCATATTTTGTTGGTTTTCAAATTGTCATCAATCTTCTGTAAATCTGATTTTTATTTTATTTTTTTTTTTTTTTGTTGAGGTGTTGACCCTACACAAACCCATTTTTACCTCTGAGAAAAGATGGTCCATGTTTGCCTGGCTTCTATCCTTTGACTTGTCCAGTTTGCTAGACCCTACACGGAGTTTGTGCTCTGCTGGCATAGCTCCCGGGGTCTTTGAGGCACACAAGCCACCCGACCGCCACGTGGATTGGACCTTATGGTGAATTTTGGGGTGGTGTACTCTATTGTGAACTTTCGGCTCAAGTCTCCAGATCGAGGGTAATTCCATCCGTATCTCAGAATACTCAGCAGTTCACAAAAATGCTAAATTTAAAATTATATTTTTATGCTCATTTGTTTCACTTTTTGCTTTTTTATTCTTTGTTATATCTAAAATGGCCATTTATGTTTCATACTTAACGTTAATGCATCGCGAAATGAAAATTTACTGTGGTATCCGTCTTAAGATGATAGAAGACAATATATATTTGAGGCAGAAGAAAATCGCCCTAGAAGCGGCTCGTGAGAATGTTGAATGCATTTCAGCCTCATTGAGTGTTGTCAGCAGCATGTACTTACAGCCAACTGCATACCAAGACGAAATCTGTCGCTACAAATACCGAAGACAGACAAGAATGCGTCTGATTCCACCAGATGAATCAGAAGGAATGAAAAAGACACAAGTTAGGAAAACAAAGAAAGATAGCCGATGGTCTGTCTCCTGTCCAAGCTTGCTCCTCCGCGTTAAAGGCCCTGGTAATATTTATATATGATCAAATGTTTGAAGGCGTGGTGTTATATACAAAGTCACTGACTCGAATTTGATGTTTGTTCTCTGATAAATGCTATATATATATATATATATATATATATATATATATATATATATAGGTAAATTCAGGAAACCTAGTCGATACATGCTGTCAGATTGGGAAACTTCTGAACAGGTTTTTGAGGCATTTGTCCCTCCTGACTTATGAGCCAGCCCACATAGTCCCTGCATGCGTCTAAAATACAATCCCAGTCTCCATACCAGTTGTAGAGATCGGAACCTTGTAGACATGTAAAGGATCGAGTTATCTTGATCCTGTCGGGACGTAAACGGCCACTAGTTTGAAAGCACCACATTCGCTATCATTTAAGCCCAGTCTCATCAACTTACCATCCGGCTGCGGGAAGTTTACCCATATCTTGAAATCCAAGGATTTCTGGAATAAAAACACTACCCCACCTTGTGACTCCGACAGATCTTGAAATGAGAATATTTCAATGTTGTCATAAATGGGCGCGATTGTGTACGGTCCAGATCAGGAATTACCAAAGCCTTTGGGTTTCGATTTCCAGTCACCTTCTGCTCCGAAATTTCTCCAGTCTCAACAAATTCTGTCCAGATTTTGCTGCAGAGCTTATTACTTCAATCAAGGACATTTGCAATACGGTCCATGGCATCTGCATTCTTCCTCCTTCGCCCAGGTCTATTATTACCGTGTAGTACAACATGTTCATGACGAAATTTGGCTTGTACAAAGAAAATATCCAGCTTCTCCTCCTTGGTAAGTCTCCTAGATCGGTTTTTTCCACCACAAACTCTCCACAGATTCGAGAAATTGATTATCCACAACCTTTTTCTTCTTCTTGAGAGTGTAAGAAACATTTCGCTGTCTTTTGTTTCTTCTCGTCTCCAAAACACGATCTTCAATTTGGTCCACTTCATTTTTTCTATAATTTTTGATCGGGGCGCGGGGAGAAAAATAATTAATTACAAGAGAAAGATCTCAACGAGCTCTGTTCAACGATAAAATAAGTTTAAACTCTCTGTAAAAACTGACTGAGTGAAACAAAAGAAGCCTCAATGGCGTCACGAACTGTAAATAGATAATAATAGATTTTAAAAGTTTCAGTTTTTCAATGGAACACATTTTCATTTCTTCAATTCGAAATACAAAGTATACACACGTATATACATATAATTTTTCAAGCTGTAATTCCGGAATTTTGGAGAGCTTTTAAAATTTTTCGCGGATGCAAGTTTTTACGCGCTCGTATTTCCCCAGAAATGTCCTTGATCTAAAACATCCTAGAAAATACGGATGTATGTAAATCCTAGTGTATACGTACACACACACACACACACACACACACACACACACACACACACACACACACACACACACACACACACACACACACACACGAATGCCTGTGTGTAAGTTGTGTGCTTATGGTTTCAACTTTAGTCCTACTGTGTGGCACCTTGAGCAAGTTTCTTCTATAGTCTCGGGCCGACCAAAGCCTTGTGAGTGGATTTGATGGACGGAAACTGAAAAAAGTAGTTATATATATATATATATATATATATATATATATATATATATATATAAATATATATATATATATATATATATATATATATATATATATATATATATATATATATATATATAATTATGTGTATTTCTTCTATCTTAATGAATAAAAATTCCCATGCTTTCCCTGATGAGAAGGTTACAATTTTAATATCAAAGATCCCTATGGATCACACAGGTTGTAATCCTTTGAAACATATGTAGGAATAAAGTATGCAATTATAACATGCGTTTTCTCCAATCCTTAAATTATTATATATATATATATATATATATATATATATATATATATATATATCGGGATAACGAAACTCAAAACCAGAGGTCCCACAGACTGTCCTAGCAGGCTGCCTACAATGCTGCTGCCTATGTAGTACATGTACCTGAAACTTCTCTAACCGTTAAGGCTTCAAAGACTGAAGAAGAGCTTGTGCTCGCCGAGCCCGTCATGTTGCAACTGTTGCTGTCGCCAGGGCTACTCAGTCACCCCAACAACGGACTATCCCGTTGACGCGGCATGTGAAAAATGCTTCAGCTGCAAGGGCTACCGAGTCACGTCAACAACAGGCTATCCGGTTGGCGCGTCTTGCCAAAAATGTTTCAGCTGCAACGGCTGCAGACTCTCCACAACAGCACACGGCTCGAAGGAAATGTAATGCTGAAACTACTGCTGCTGCAAGGGCTTTTCAGTCACCACAACAATGCACATCCTGGAGGGCACGTAACGCTAAAACTACTGCTGCCACACGGGCTGAACAATCACCAGCACAGTACACCACCCGAAGAAAGCACAATGCTGACACTACTGCTGCTGCAAGAGCTGCAAAGTCACCAACACAGCGCACAAATCGTTAGGCTTTGAATGGTGCTTTAATGTCCACTGCAAGGGCTTCAGAAACGGATGAACAAAGGACAATGCGACTTCAAACCAATGCAAACTTGAAGGCCCTATTCATAGGGGCACATCAAAGCCATCGGCCAGTCGGTAGGCTTTATATTCATTGATAAAAAAGCTTCAATTCAGTTCTGTCAGGTATTACGAGTAAACTAACTACATGCTACAAAACACTTCAGGTAAGATATAGGACCCCTAATACCTACTGCAATTGCGATCTCATTTCATGGACTTCTATTTATTACTGACTGCCAAATTTGTGTTCAAAAAGCTTTATTTGGTATCTAGGTTCCTTAATACCATATAATAAACTGCAAACAAAATTAGTATTTATACATTTTGTGATTATCAACTTGAAACGACTTCTTACTGGAGGGTAATTCAACTTAAACCTCCAAAGGAGTGCGCCATTATAATGAATTACACCGTCCCAAAACGGTTGCGTTTGCTAGTATATACATACACACACACACACACACACACACACATATATATATATATATATATATATATATATTCCAATATGTGACCGCGTGTGCATCGTTGGCGATCCTCTTTCTCAGTCTTCCCTTCTTTGGACTTTTCCTATATTTCAGACGAAGAGCTCCGCTCGAAACGTTAAATCCTCTTTCTTTTCTTTCCTTTCCTGAGCGTCCAATAACACTGTACTTATTCCACGTCCTCGCGTTGTTGTATTTTCGTGTTTTTTTTTCTTGCTTGTTCATGTTTGAATCGACTATGTATATGTATATGTATATTTGTGCGTGCGTGTGTGTGTATATGATCTTTCGTTGAGTTTTATTTAGTTTCTTCTTGAGACAGTTCAAACCGCTTGCTAAGAAAGTGATAAGAGTTTTTGAGGTAAGAGAGTTTACGGTGTTTGTAAATATGTGGTTGAGCTGGTATGTTTGGTTGAGTTGTCGATGCGTACACCCAAGTGTGTGCATCACATAAGAGTCACAGATGGAGAATGTTTGAAATGTCTTACAAATCTTCACTGTGCCACTAATAGATTGGATTTGGAGAATCAGCGTCTGTTTTTTTTTGCTCTTTCTCCACGAAGCCAAGAATATATCTACTCTTTTACTCTTTTACTTGTTTCAGTCATTTGAATGTGGCCATGCTGGAGCACCGCCTTTTAGTCGAGCAAATCGACCCCAGGACTTATTCTTTGTAAGCCTAGTACTTATTTTATCGGTCTCTTTTGCCGAACCGCTAAGTTTCGAGGACGTAAACACACCAGCATCGGTTGTCAAGCGATGTTGTGGGGACAAACACAGACACACACAGGACTTCTTCACTTTCCAAGGCTTTGATCAGCTCGGGGCTATAATAGAAGACACTTGCTCAATGTGCCACGCAGTGGGCCTGAACTCGGCACCACGTGGTTGAGAAGTAAACGTCTTACCACACATCCATTGCTGCGCCTGTTTATATATTTATTTTATTTATTTATTTATTCATTTATTTATTTTTGCTTTTGATTTTTATCTGACCTTGATGAAGACAACATGCTTCAGTGAACCAAAACTCCAGTCATTTATTAATAATACACCATATTCTTAATTGCATTTACCGTCATCGTCATCGTCGTCGTCGCCAGCAGCAGCAGCAGCAGCGGCAGCAACAGCAGAGAAGAGCTATCACTCTTCCATCCTCCTCCTCCTTCTCCTCCTCCTCCTCCTCCTCCTCCTCCTCCTCATCATCATCATCATCATCACCATCATCATCATCATCATCACCATCATCATCATCATCATCACCATCATCAGCATCACTATCGACTTCTATATCACCTTAATCACAACCACTACCACCACAACTACACCAACACCACCATTACAATCTTACGTTGAGACTTCTGACCAGTCATCTAAACTGCTAAAAAGAATTCCAGCCTAACCCGTTAAATCACAACCTATTATCTTAAACGAAGGCAAACATATTCGATAATGCAGCCTTACGCTTGAATAACGTCTAGTGTAATTAGATTGGAATACCTCTGTCTCCAGCTGGCGCGGGACGTTAACAACGACCATTAACAATAACGACTATAAACAACGACCATTAACAACTTTGACCATTAACCCTGTGATATAGACAATGAACATCCTACACCGCAATCACCACTAGTCCGTCATTACTCTCAACACTGATACTGGATCCAGCCGAATGAATCTCTACACGGTCACGTGAATGAATATGCTAGAAAAGCAGCCAAAACTCCCTCAATTACACTACTATATTCTAAAACGACATGGAAAGGGGTTTCTTCAAAGCAGTCGTTGAGCCAGTGCTTTTTTACGGCTCTTCGGCATGGGCACTGAACAAGTGACTTAAAAAGTAGCTTGACGATAAACACTCGAGAATGCTTCGTGCAGTTCTCAATCCCTCTTGGCAGCATTGCCCACACACTACAAAGCAGTGATTGTATGGCAGTCTTTACTACCATTACCTTGGTGATAAATGAAGAACAAGCTATGTAGGACACTGTTGGAGAAACAAAGATTAAATATCCAGCTATCTCCTTCTTTAGAAACCTACGCATAGACAAAGAGCTATCGCTTGACCAAGAAAAGCATATATCGATCAACTTGCGGAAGACACTGGATATTAGGTTGAGGATACAAAAAGTGCTGAGGAAGATCAAAACATTTGACGTGGAAGAGTTGCATTAGTTACAGAGGGATACCAGACTCGACGGGATAGAATACATCCTAAAAGGAAGGACATATTGAATGCACCAGTCTTATAGATATAATATACCTGAGGAAAAAAGAACCATAAGATTGTTAGAGCTGTAATATCTGTGATCATAGGTCTGCTTCATCAAAAGGGACTTGGGGCCATACAACAACAATAACAACAATAAGAGCAGCAACAACAGTTACAACGACAGCAACAACAGGAAAGAAGGTAAAATACATTAGACGCTGTAGTGTCGTGGACACCATGCATGGAGTTAAATACGATACGAGATATCTACAATTCTGGAACGTCATCGATCATATGCTTGTTGTATCAGAACTGATCTAAACAGTATGACCACGATCAAATTAGGATTTTTAATGTCGATCTTGATTTCCTCGCACATAGGAAGAAGACAGAATAGTCACGGCTGGAAAATAACTTTGATCATAGTTCTGCTCAATTATGGCTGATCGGGCGCTAACACTAGAAGGACCCAGTGCGTCAATTGACGCATTTTGAAATCTTAATTGCACACAATTCAAAAACTATCGTAAATTTTGACATCACGGTGCTTGACGTTTATTGTTTTATGATATCTATATACACAATAAATCATAGATTGTTTGCACCAACAGTAAAAAAAAAGAAATGAAACACGTACTATCTATAAAGACCACATGCGTCAATTGACGCATGTGGTCTTTACAGTTAATACGTTTGTGGATAATATAGAAGTCTTTATAGGTAATACGCAAGTTTTATAGGCACGCATGTTTTTACAGGTAATACGCAAATTTTGAAACTTGCACCTGCTTTTGTTTATAAATACATGTGACAAATTTAGATATTCAGTAATTGCATAGCCTTTACAACTCGCAAAACAAAACTGCATTTTAGTCGAAGCAATTCGTCAGAACAGAAGGGAATTACCAGAAGTAAAACAAGTGAAACCAGTCAGAGTCTACTTCTCCACTACCGTACAAAATCTTATTTGAATTCATGAACCTCGCTTATTTTGGCCTGTGCAGACCACCACCAGTTTCCCAAGCCAGCAAGGAAGGCCTCTGCATATTAGCAGGAACTGATTTACTGGCCGTCGGTTACGATAAGTGTTCCAGTTGATCTGATCAACGGAACAGCCTGCTTGTGAAATTAACGTGCAAGTGGCTGAGCACTCCATAGACACGCGTACCTTTAACGCAGTTCTCAGGGAGATTCAGCGTGACACAGAGTGTGACAAGGTTGAACTTTTGAATTACAAGTACAACATATTTTTGCCAGCTGAGTGGACCGAAGCCACGCACCTTCACTTGCCGGAACTAATACAAAGAGCTGTTCAATCTCATTCAAATCATATCCTGTTGTTATGGAAAAGGGAAGACATTGGATGATATATATCTGAATCATTGCTCATGGGAAAAAGATGGGATGATCATAGCATGAATTCCATCTAATCATATGTTTGCACAATTATGGTTGATCTGTGGATTGAGTGCAGAGGGATAGGAGTGGAGATTTTAAACACCACCATGATACTCACTATCAATAGCATCAATAATAATGACATAAATTTCATCCGTTTTAAGAGATTATTCCAGAAAAGAAGCGGTGCTAACACGAACAAATGCTAGTGATTGTGTGTTGTTGAGGTGTCCTTCAGCCATGCCACATTGGCAAAGGAGAAACGGTTGACATTTAAGAATTACACACATTACAAGTACATACAAATACATGCACGCACACACACGCACACACACATACACACTCACACATTCTTATACACACATTCGTCTACACGTATATGGTTTGGTTAATAACAAACGATTACTATTCTTTGTGGCGACGTTAGAAATGTAGTAACGACAGTCATAGCAAAGGTCTGTTTGTCACCATACATATATGTATATAATTGTGTGTGTGTATGCATGTTAATATGTATATAAATACATTCATACATACCTATATACATACATGTATATATGTATGTATGTATATATACGTTTATATATGTATATATATATATATATATATATATATATATATATATATATATATATATGTATATATATATATATATATATATATATATATATATATATATATATATATATATATATATATATATATATATATAAATAGATAGATAGATAGATAGATAGATAGATAGATAGATAGATAGATAGATAGATAGATAGATATGCAAACGCTCCCGCCAGCACACATACACAAACATGCACAGTAAGTTTCTCGACAGTGTTTTTGTTGTTATCCAACTAGAGTAAATTTCGTAATCTCTTATTATTTGTGTAATGCTGGTACGAAGCCACAACAGTTTCCATTTACACAGTTTATTTCTTGCTGAACAACAACAACAACAACAACAACAACAACAACAACAGCAATAACAACAATAATAATAGCCGTACCAGGCAGTAGCTCTCATGGCTTCTGATCTTAACTGATAGGAAATGTTATCCTGTACATTGCCTTGGTATAAAAGATGAGCTACAGCAAATATCCTGCTCAATATCACAGATTTGCTTGTCAGTTGCTTGACCTTAACCCGTTGAGCATGTCCCTTGGTGGCTGACGAAATGTGCATCTCTGATCACAAGCAGTAATGGGGAAGTGTCATAGCCATATGCTGAGAGGGATTCTTTGGGGTTTGGATAATTCACCTTTGGAAACATGGGTGCTTTGTTCAATATCCTTAAACAATCCTTATTCAGGGAAGTTTTGAGCGGAATGTGCTACTCGACCTGAAGAAAATTCTAACTGGGCCCCACCTGCAAGGTCATGTGCTGTTTATCTTGATATGAGATCACTATGTCGCGCACATATCGTTGTGATGCATGTGCCTGGTGTACCCTTGTCAGACGGGTAGTCATGATGGGTGTACTGGGCTTCGTAGATTTTACCCCAGTCTCACTTTGATGACATGCACTGCGTCCTAGCGTCCTAGATCGGACATGTGAGCATGCGCACAACAGCCAAACATTGCGTCACTGTAACTGTGACGCGCACAGTTCTATACAAAGAGCTGGCTACTGATATTAAGCTAAAGGATTATATAATGTACCAGTATAAACAAAGAATTAAAGAAAGAAGGACTCATTATATTGAATGTTATCGATAACATCGAGTGCAAATAGGGGGTGCTGCAGTTCTGCAGCTCCTATACACGAGCCGCCACTGCCTTTACATATACCCACTAACATAATATAATAGAAACACACAGAGAGACAACACACAATCACACTCACAAGCACTTACATACACGAACAAACACACCACTCAATAACATAACCTATGCATAGCATTATCTTTTTATCGCTGGTAACTATCAAGTAACGCAGGTATGTCTAAGTAATGCCATAACATTCTCCAGAAGTATCAGCTTTCACCATCTTGGACAATGCTCTGTCATGGCCATCACACAGGTATTACGTGTTAACTACAGTTGTTGCTGTGTTTGCATAGCAACAAGTCAACTTATCTTTCAGCAAAAGTTATGACTAAAGGACAGATAGGACAGCCCTGCTCAAATTTTGTGGTTTTCGGTCGTTTTGACTGTCTCCTAGCGTGTAGAAATTGCCTGTTATAGGTAATTTCTCTTGTGTTTAAATGTACACTATTTTATATTGAATAATATCTCGTCTAGTGACTTTTTATTCATGCTAGGCGACTGGTAGTGAAATTTGTAAAAATTTGCTACCCTATATATATATATATATATGTGTCTTGCAAACAACTTGCACATCTCGTCATCTGTCCTTGTTGAATACATCGGATCAAATGAAGCTCTCTTCTCTCTGCTTCTCTTGTATTGACGCTGTTGCTAACAACATATCTGCGTTCGCTCCGCATCATACTCGCAAACGGTCTGAACTGATCTGTGCCAAAACCAAGATGGTTTTGCGTTGCACCCACCATATCTCTGTGTATAAAGAGAAGACAAGATGTCATCAGTCTCTGCTTCAATATATGTAACAATAAGGTTTTAATTGAAGTCGAGGGTCACCAGTTGTTACGGTTAGGTTTTAATTAGTGTAGTTACCAGTTGCAACAGGTAAGATTGATTAGGTACACAATAATATGAAATATCGGAGTGAGCAGCTGTAACGATAAAAAATTGTTGTAATAATTTCATGTTGTAGGATGTGATAAATGAGCAATACATGAAGTTTTAAGGAAGTATTTATTTACCGTTACGTTACAATACCTTGCCTCGACGGGAAGGTTTTGATAAATCCAAAAACATGCAAAGTAAAGTTTGTGTTTGTGTGCCCTTCATTGTTTAGTAGTAATTACAGAGAGAGATAGAATGATGTTGTAAGAGAACAGAATTAGAGCTAATGAGAGTTGTAGGGTGTTGTCTCACAGTTGCTGACAGTAAACTTCATTTCTCCCTCTGACAAAGGTTCTAGCTGGTCAGCCAGACTTTGTTCTCAGCGAAGTTTGACAACTCGTTGAGTCGGTACCGACTGATTTTTGCTTAGGGAGTTCTTGCTTTTATAACAATCCAGAAGGATAGACATATCATTGAGAACAATAAATTTAGTTGGTGGTCTTGTTATCTCTATTCTAGCTTTTGGTGGAGTAGAAGAGGTTAGAAAGAGTCAAGTGGTGAAGACATTATTTCGGCCTAGCTAAAGGCATCTGGAAAATGTAAAACTGCTGTCAGAGAAAAACCATTGTTCTACCGTGGGAAAAATTCTGTTGCAGTGTTAATTTAAATTTGGCTTTGGTGGATCGAATCCACTTCATGCATGCAAGATCCACAACACACACACACACACATATATATATATATATATATATATATATATATATATATATATATATAATAAATTTACTTGGAAATGGATGCGTCGCGTTCGATTAAATAATAATATAAATAATATATATATATGCACACACACACACACACACACACACACACACACACACACACACATGTATGTATGTATGCATATATATATATATATATATATATATATATATATATATATATATATATATATATATATATATATATATATATATATTATTTGTATTATTATAATTTATATATTCATGGCTACTAGATGAGCACCTGCATCACTAAAAATAGAAGTCAAAATACTTCTAAGCTACAGATCTATGATCTACTAGCAGTCCATCTCGCTCCTCGGCCTGAGTGTTTTGCAAAGACCATGTGGTTTGTGTTAAGAAGCTGTCCAGTAGGCTGCGCTTCTACAGGAAGAACGGTTATAGGCCACTGGCCTATGTTGCAATTGCCGATGAGTAGGCATGTTCTGAAATTGTGGCATTTGCGGAGATTCCTAGACGGTGAGCAGATCTAATAGCAGTTTGTTAAACATCCTTTCAGCCTGTTTCGTTGATGGGCTGGCACCCCTCGTTCAATGACTAAGATTTATAATCTTGCAGCTGAAATGTTACTAAGCATTCACAATCCTCTATCAAATAGGTAACCTGGTCTGACCGAGAGGCTGTAAAGCTAAGCGCTTTATGGACGCGAAACCATAGGTAACCCCATAGACCGGCCAGCGGGCGCGGGCGTCTTTCAGTTTCCGTGGACCAAATCCACTCATAAGCCATTGCTGGCTCGGGACTATAGCAGATGACACTTGCCTGTGTGTTTACGTGTGTGTGTGTGTGTGTGTGTGAATTGACACACAGAGTAAACAAAATACTTGATTACGTCACCAAAATCCAAAAGAATGTCTACATTTTTATGGGATTGTCACAGCTTTAAACGTCTTTGTTTATGGATCCTGTTGGATCGGTGCTAACTTGAGCAAAAAGAAAAACATAGAATACAGGATGGTCACGATTGGAATATATTTGACAGTAGGTGTTCTTGATCACGAGCTAATGAGGAGGGTTCTTTATACGGTCGTTTGATCTGCTGATGGTGGTAGTCAAATCTCCCGAAATTCATACCCTATTGTCTTTAAAATGTGAAGGTTACTTTGGATAATGCAGCCCCGTTGTGAATTTTGGGCATTTTCTTTTCTCACATACACACTCTATTTGTCTACTATCATGCGTGCACGCACACACACGCACACACGCGCTCGCACGCACACACACACACACACACACACATTCTCTCTCTCGTTCTCTCTCCTCCTCTCTCTTTCTTTCACTCTTCCTACAGGTTCATTTCTGATTCTCTATTTCTGTCTCTGTTTCAGTACGTGACTGTAAATTAAGATTCTACAAAGATTTCGTACACATTTGGCGGTCACTGCATATTTGTAGCACTCCCACGGCCAAATTCATCTAATATTCTTTCTATGCGTATTTCACATAGAACATTCATCATTCTACATATATTTTACAATCCACTTCACACGAAAATCACATCACAATCACATTACTTACTCTTTAAAATATACATACATCTGATAACCAACTAACTAATGCAATAAATAATTAAAAAACGAATAAACAAATAAGTAAATAAATGAAATAATTAATTTAAGGGAAGTTACTCTAAAATACTTTTTTGTAGTTATCTCCCTTGGACGTTGTCCACATCTATATATATTTTAAATACTTTTCCTAGTTAACTCCCTTGAAATTCTGTTTTGAATAGTAATTTCCCTTTCATTCCAACTTTTCCATGGCGCATTTTTAAAAAACCTAAGTATATTCGTTGTCCCCCACTTAATCCAAATTATTTTAAAGGAATCTGATCGCGGATCTTGCACAATCTATGTGACTTACACATGAGAATACATTCATTATGGCTGCGAACTATGAGGGACTGATAAAGTGCTTTGCGTTACTTATTTACTATCTTTTATGTTACGTATTCAAATCCTGCTGTGGTTAAAATTGTTATTCATCTTTCTAAGGTTGATAAATAAAAGAACCAGTTAAATACTAGGTCGATTTAATGTTAGTACAAATCATACTAGATTTCAATGAAATTAGAAAAGAAAAATAAGATTACTGATTGTATATCTTTTACGGGTTTCAGTCATTGGACAGCGGCCATGCCGGGGCACTGCCTTGAAGAATTTTTAGTCAAATGAATCAACCCTAGTACCGTTTAATTTTTAAGACTGGATTCTTTGCCGAACCGCTAAGTTACGGGGATAGAAACACACCAACACTAGTTGTCAAGTATTAGTGGGGACAAACACAGACACAAGAGGGGATACACACAAACACACACACGCATGCACGCACACATACACACACACTCTCGCACACACAGACACACACACGCACGCACACACACACACACACACACACACACACACACACACACACACACACACACACACATTCGACAAGCTTCTTCTCAGTTTCCGTCGACCAAATCCAATGATAATACTTTGGTCAGCTTGGGTTTATCAAGGGTCTTAGTTGAACATTTACGATAGAATCGCATATATTACATTGTAATACCTGTATTTCAAGGGGCCAGCCTTGTCATATTCTGTGTCACGCTGTATCACACGATAGCAAAGCAAAGACCACATGATAGGTAAACAAGCTTCTTAACTACACAGCCATGCTTGCGCCATTTATTTACGATTTATTACAAACCACTACCTATGCTCGGAATATTTCTTCCATGCTTTAACGTCCCATTTCAGCTGTAGTTGAATCACGAAGCAGCTGTGTGTGACCTTATATCGCAACTGTCATAGAATGTTATAGCTTATTACTGTGCCTAACTATCAAGAAGTGCTGGAGTGTATTTATTTCACCTGTTTTAATCAGATTATCAACTTGTTATTTTTGTTTAGTTCATGAATTTGCATCAGATCGTGTGCCATGGGAATCAAGGGATACCGAGTCTTTGTATAAGAGACAAATACATTCTTTTTTGTCAGCAACAAATTTTTCAAAAAGACACACGCATACATACACACATGCTCATGTAAGTGTACGCATCTGTGTGTGTGAGTGTGCCTATTGCTTTTTTTATTGTGTTCCCTGTTCGAAGTAGCGTGTACTCAAAACAGAACCGATTTGATATATTTTTATTTGTTTAGCAAAATTGACAATTGTTGTCAGATCTTGAGATGGCCAACGCTGAATAATCACAGGCTGCTCACACTAAAACCCTCACACATTCATGCAAATACACACACACGCACACGTACGTACGCACATACGCACATAAAGAAACAAACAAAATACGTAGGTGAAACCGTTTATTTAATACGCAGTCATTTAATGCAGGTGTTACTACAATGTAAAATAAAGTATTTTTTAACTCGCTGTGTATAATTAATTAATCAGTTAAATTACAACGTTACAAACGAATGCAAATACATGCTAATTAGGTTTGGCCTTTCATTGAATTCTGGTTTGCGTTTGACATTAATGGCTATAAACTATCATTCTCAACTTGAGTGGAAATTGAGAGTATTTGATCTTCGATGGATCTCCAAATATTGTTAAGAGTAATCAAGATGAGTTCAATATTTCTATGCTCATGAAGAAGTATAAGAGTTTTCTATATATTCTTTTACATTCCTAGTAAGGGGACTATCGATTAAAGTATGAAGATATAACGTTATAAGATCTTAGATTATCCAGTATGCGATGTATGGTGCATACTTCATATATATATATATATATATATATATATATATATATATATATATATATATATATGTGTGTGTGTGTGTGTGTGTGTGTGTGTGTGTGTGTGTGTGTGTGTGTGTGTGTGTGTGTGTGTGTGTGTGTGTGTGTGGTTGTGTGCTAAGAAGCTTACTTTCCAACCAGATGTTTCCGGATTAACTCCCTCAGCATGGTGCCTTCTACTATAGCCTTGGGCCGATCAAACCTTGTGAGTGGATTTGGTAGACTGAAGAAAGCCCATTGTGTGTGTGTGTGTGTGTGTGTGTGTGTGTGTGTGTGTGTGTGTGTGTGTGTGTGTGTGTGTGTGTTTGTCCCCACCGCTGCTTGACAATCGGTGTTGGCGTACTTACGTGACCGCAACATAGCGGTTCGGCCAAACAGATCGATAGAATAAGTACTAAGCTTAAACATGTACTGGGGTCTATTTATTCGACTAAAAATTCTTCAAGGCTGTACACTAGCATGGCAGTCACAGTTTAATGACTGAAATAAGTAATATATATATGTGTGTATAAAATTTAGCTCTGTATGGTAACAGCCGTTTCATGATTCACTTTCGGTTACATCGTCTGACGATGCACCAAAGAGTATTTGTGTATTTGAGTTTGTGTGTATGTATGTATGTATGTATGCATATATAATAATAATATTGTTTGCTTTTATTTAAAGTTATATAAAAGAACGATTTAACCTTAATAACATTAAGACAAAGGAACATTCAATACTTCATTGAAGAGTACAGTGAGTTCTAAATTTCGGCTTACTGACCCTTATTATATATGTGTGTAGACGCGTTGACGAACACATTCTCTTTCGCAGAGACGTAATCAGCAATCAATGTGCCAAGCGTCGTTTACATGTCAGAAGACGATGTGTGGCTGACAAAATGAAGATGCAGATAAATTCAGCCAGTTCTGAAATTGTCAAGATGCTGGCACCAAGGTAAAGTCCCATTTGACCACCGACAATTCCTGGAAGATAGCAAAACATTTGACTGATAGTTACTTCAGATAATACAGCAGGAAATAGACAGAGAATAGAGAGGAAGATAATTTATAACTAATTTTAGTATAAATTATATATCACAAAGATTCATTATATACCCACATATATAAATACATATATAAATATACATACATACATGCATATATACATATATATGTATGCATGTATGTATGTGTGTGTGCGTGCCGGCGTACACACACAAACATGTATATCTATATATATCCACACAGAAGAAAAGGAGGAGGAGGAGGTTATGTACGCTAAAAATATATGTTTATAAAAGTGACATCGAAGACAGTTTACGAAAAAGGACAAATAGACATGGAACGCACCTCGTCAGTTTTGGGATCCAGAATGAAGGTTGTTTCGCTGCACTTACCTTACATTAACACTTATCTGGAAAGCTCCAGCGATTGTAAACATATGAGATGGCGGGTAGTACAATAAGAAGTCTGAGGTCTTAAAACATTGAAGGCAACAACATACGAGTGAAACGAAAACTTAGATACAAACAGACATGGAGTTACAAAATTAATGGGAAAAGAAAGTAATCTTTCGAACTGGCATAGAAACAAAGAAAAAATATGTTAGCGCAAATGGAGGATAGAAAACAGCTCTCGTCGGAATACAATTTGATGGATAGAAAGAAAAAATGCATAATGGGATGGGAAGCTGCATTACTAGCAATAAGTGAGGAGGCTGCAAGAAGAGAAAAAGTGAAAAGGGAAGAGAGAAGTCTAAAGAGAAATAGAAAGACGAAGCTAGTATGGTGATAGTGAGAGGAAATCTCTACTGAGGAGAACAAAAAGGATGTGTGTGTATGTTATATACTTACCCATGATGTTTAGCAGCGTGTATTGTGGTACCTGCATTATTTCGTGATACAGCAATGTTTCGAAGAAAAGCCTCACCTCCAAAAAGCGTTCTCTTATAGAAGAAAGAAAAAACAACATAAGGTATTAAAAAACTCTGGCGATATTGAAGTGAGTGACACCAAATTAAGTGGTTTGGAGAATTTAGATATACCTCTTTTAAGTCTAAATTCGAATCCTCTTCGTATTTCATATCATATCCCAGGTGCTACTAAATAAGCATTACTACACTGCACACTATGCGATCGATTACACTAATCTTATTATGAAGAAATATAACTTTTTGCTAATGTAAGAAATTTTATAGATACAGTCACCTCACCTAAGATTAAATTGCATTCATTTATGAGTTCACTTTTGTGAGAATGATGTCAACAGTTCCCCCAAATTTCAGTTAATCAAATAGTTATAAACTATCCCGCAGGATAATATGCAGACTACTTTTAAATTTACATCACTTCTTTACGGCTACGTTAACTATACTACGTTGTGGTTCTTACAGTTAGGTGAACTGTATAGTATTATGGTCAGATAAATTCATTCGTTCTTATTTTCCATTTCATTTTAATCCTTCCAATGTTATTTGAATTAACACGAAAAGTACTTTTATTGCAGTGTTTTATTGTGATTTTGCAGCTCTATCCTTCATTTTACAACTCTTATTTATTGTTTTTGAAACCTGATTAACTTTACCGCTTTCCAGATATATGACGATGGAATACCAAGTATAAAATGTCGAACACATTTATCTAGCAACTGATTAGTATTTAAATACAATTCAGAGGTAAATGAATTGTATCTCATTGCGTTAGTTTCTTGCTACTGAGAGAACTGGACTCCACATACAGAATCAAAATACATATTTAAAATGAATCTTAAGGTGGACTATATTTTCCTTTCCTAACCAAAGTTTAACAAAATATAAACATCACATTCAATAGCATAAACATATTATACCGATAAACATGACACAAATATTAAGAATTACCTACAACACATCCATAATGCACAGCTACATTAGATAGCAAAACGATTCACAAACACACGTATATGACTTACAGGCAACACATTTGGATTTGGTTTACCGAGAGAAATAAGAGACGATAGTTTATAAACAAAACATCACATCCATTATAAATTACAATACATTCCAGGCTGCCAAATTCTTTACAATAAGCTATACTAAAGATGATGCTTTTCGTTATACGCCTTTGGTTATTTTACCCATTAGCACTTCTGTCACGGCTTCACGAACAAGGTCATGTGGTCGATGAGGTACTTTCTCTTCGCGGTACCCTTGCTTCGTTGAATGCGAATTGTATTCGTTTTGTTGATTTTGTTTTCGGTAACTTAACTTTTCAGCTCATTTCCAAATGCCTTTATGATTCTTCTCCTTTCTACAGATAGAGTTTCTTTGGCTGCTGTAGCTGCTCTTTAACTTATATAACTTATGCAGTCTATCTTTATATTTACGTGCTGATGCGCTGGCTAGTATAAGGCTATGTAAACGAGACTTGTCCAAGTCTTACACAAAAGAATCAAACACAAAACTATCTTGATTGTGAACCGAAATTCTTAACAGCATGACAATACCAGCCCTCAACGTGCATGAAATATCCTACATGTAGGAAAATGTAAATGTGGATCACATCTAGTCCGTCATTCCCCCGACACCTTCGAGTCATGCATATGTCTGTTTAAGTCTTATCTGGGATTAAGAAACTGCAGTAAGATACAATGACACCATCGGCAGCACCAGTAACAGCAACAGCAACAACAACAAACCAGACAAAGAAAAAAAACATCAGAGGAGAAAACCCCACAATGGCCACTTCTTTCACTTGATCTCAACTTACCTGGGTTGTCCAATGAAACTTGACACGTTCATCAATATTTTGTTGAAGAGATTCGAAGGGTAGTGAGCTGATGAAATTTGAGTTTGATATTGAGCGAATGTGCAAGGTGGGAGGCAGTTACACTTACGTAAGATGTCTGGGTCACTGTCAAATTTAGCTGAAGTAACAGTGTAGTCATTGACCGGATGAATAAGAAGAAAAGATGAAAGCATGGAGACAATGTTAATGACCATTTGTTATATCACTGAAGTAGATGGGTATATGTACACCCTTCACACACACGCACATACGCACGTATGCAGACGACTATCTTTCTATTTATCCCCTTACTCTTTCTGTGTATCTCTTTCTGTCTATCTGCCTCTCTCTCGCCTCTCTCTTTCTCTCTCTCTCTTTCTCTCTCTCTCTCTCAAACAAAGACACACGGACATAGATATTTATACACACACACACACACACACACACACACACACACACACACACACACACACACACACACACACACACACACACACACACACACACACACACACACACACACACACACATATATATATATATATGTATAAAAGATAATAAGAGTGAAAAAACTACAGAAGGCTTGTGTTACATGGTTAAAGTATATATTTAAATTATGTCAGAAAAATGTTAGAAAAATGTTAGAAAAATGTTAGAAAATCTTTTTGGTATATAAACATTGTATTTTGAGAAATAACCGGTTTCGTGTTGTCTTTTCAAATTTCTCTACTTCATTGTGTCGTGTTCGTTGGAACGAACACGACACAATGAAGTAGAGAAATTTGAAAAGACAACACGAAACCGGTTATTTCTCAAAATACAATGTTTATATACCAAAAAGATTTTCTAACATTTTTCTAACATTTTTCTAACATTTTTCTGACATAATTTAAATATATACTTTAACCATGTAACACAAGCCTTCTGTAGTTTTTTCACTCTTATTATCTTTTATACATCCAACCACGTGCTTTCACATACAAACTTTCTCACCTATATATATGTATATATATATATATATATATATATATATATATACGACTGGCTTCTTTCAGTTTCCGCCTACCAAATCCACTCACAAGGCTTTGGTTGGCCCAAGGTTGTTGTAGAAGACTTGGGGCCACGCAGTTGGACTGAACGCGGAACCATGTGGTTGAGAATCAAGCTTTTTAGCACACAACCGCTCCTGCACCTACATATATATATATATACACATATATACATACATATATATATACATACACACACACACACACACACATATATATATATGCACACACGTAAGGCGACCAACGTTGAAAGTAGTGTTTAAGTATGTTTTATATAACAAATAAGCTGCGTGTGTATGTGTGTGCATATCTGTGAGTGTATACTATGTATGTATGTATGTATGTATGTATGTATGTATGTGTGTGTGTGTGTGTGTGGGTGCGTGTGCGACAACTCTAGGGTTGCTGGCGCCTAGGGTAAGCTGGACTTCGGTCGTGGAAGTTTTTTTGTCTTTTTCATGCTTTCCTTGGCGCCCCCTAGCACATGGCTCCCCGGGCGTCTACCCGAATTACCGGTACCTTGAGTCGGCCCTGTGTGTGTGTGTGTGTGTGTGTGTGTGTGTGTGTGTGTGTGTGTGTGTGTGTAAACGTATATTTTTGCACATAGCAGGGTATCATAATCGATTCTCATTTTTAAAATATTCTTAACAAACGATTTGCGAGAACCGGTTGTTCAGGACGTTAAAATGTGAACCGGTTGTTAACATTCTGTTGGATTCTGAATAAAGACTTTCTCAGAAACTTTAAGATAACAATAGCGTCACAAAGTCAAATGAGTTCAACACCACTTTATTGAGAAAAACTGTTTAGCTTTAAATGCTTCAACGTGAAAGTCAACTATTATGTTTACTTCATCAAATTTATTTATTTTAATATAGGTTTCAAATTTTGGCACAAGGCCAGCAATTTCGGGGCAGAGGGTAGATCGATTACATCGAACACCCAGAGCTCGACTTGTACTTAATTTATCGATCTCGAATGGATGAAAAGCAAAGTCGACCCTGGTGGAATTTGAACACAGGACGTGAAGACGGATGAAATGCTGCTAAGCATTTTTTCCGGCGTACTAATGGTTCAACCAGCTTGCCGCCTTTATTTCTTATTTTAATATTAAGTTTAATATTTTCAAATTCCGTCGAGGTCGATTTTGCCTTTCATCCTTTCGGATCCGATAAAATAAATACCAGTGCAGCACGGGGGTCGATGTACTCGACTTATCCCTTCCCCTGAAATTGCTGATCTTATGCCAAAATTTGAAACCAATATCAAGTTTAATATTAAGTTTAATATTTTCAAATTCCGCCGAGGTCGATTTTACCTTTCATCCTTTCGGGTCCGATAAAATAAATACCAGTGGAGCACGGGGGTCGATGTACTCGACTTATCCCTTCCCCTGAAATTGCTGATCTTATGCCAAAATTTGAAACCAATATCAAGTTTAATATTAAGTTTAATATTTTCAAATTCCGCCGAGGTCGATTTTGCCTTTCATCCTTTCGGGTCCGATAAAATAAATACCAGTGCAGCACGGGGGTCGATGTACTCGACTTATCCACTCCCCTGAAATTGCTGATCTCATGCCAAAATTTGAAACCAATATTAAGTTTGACATTAAGGTGGTGAGCTGGCAGAATCATTTGCACGTCCGTCGTTATATTTCGAGTCCAAATTTTGCCGAGTTCGACTTTGCTTTCCATTCTTTCGGATTCTATAAAATAAGTACCAGTTGAAAATGGATCAATTTAATAGGCTTAGCTCCCTCCTTCAAGCCTGCTGGCCTTGTGCCAAAATTAAGTTTAAGTTTAAGATGGCGAACTCAAAACACGGGCGTAGCTTGGTTGACAGTAGGCTCCGATTTAGCACGGTGGGGATGACTCTCTCAAAGCGCCGGCTGTTGAAGACTCGGTAGCGAAACATCGATGTCCATCGCTCTTGAATGGGGTCTGGGGTGAGTTGTCTCACCTGTCTGACTTTCAGAAAGAGATAGAGATAGAGAGAAAGCGAGGAAGATAGATAGATAGAGTGACAGGGAGAGAGAGAGAGAGAGAGAGAGAGAGAGAGAGAGGGAAAGAGAGGGAAAGAGAAGAGAAGGAGGTAAGAGCGGGGTTGGAAAGAGAGGAGGAGGAGGAGAGGTAATGGAGAGAGAGAGAGAGAGAGAGAGAGAGAGAGTGGAGATATGTGCATACCATACGTTCATGTCTGGTTGAACACCAGTGTTAGAGAAGACGATAAATTGAAAAGAAAAGAGAAAGCGCATGACTGTAGTCAAGATGTACTCACCTACAACTCCCATTCGACAATTCAACAATTGTCTTCCTGAACATGTTGGTCCTTCACCTGCGAGAAATATATGAGAATCAAATGAAGAGAAAGAGAAAAAGAGAGAGGCGTTGAGAGAGAGAGAGAGAGAGAGAGAGAGAGAGAGAGAGAGAGATTGTTGCTACTGATATAATTCTATAGGAACTCGTTAAACGCTCAGGTTTCTCTTCTCTTATCTTGCATTTGTTTCAGTTACTGGACTGAAGCTCAGCACTCACTTATTTTGTATAAGTCTGGTTCTTATTCTATCGATCCCTCTTTGCCGAACTGCTGAATTACGGAAACATAAACAGACCAACACCAGTTGTCAAGCTGTGGCGCGCGGGAGCAGGGAAGACACACAAACAAAAATGCATACATATACATGCATATATGCTCCAGCATGGCAACAAACTCTGGTTCAAACTGATAATATATATATATATATATATATATATATATATATATATATATATATATATATATAAACCATGTTGGCAAAATAACATAGTCTGCCATAGACACCTGTGCTTTGGTTCTTTCTTTCTTTTTCTTTTCTCCCCTTTTTTTGTCACTTTTGCTATGAATTAAATTAATGAATTCAACGGGATACACCGTCTGCAAGTAGTTGGGTTCAGCATATTATCCTCCATTTTCTAATTATATATATATATATATATATATATATATTTATGATGGGCGCCTGGCATCTGGAATAGCTTCAAGCGCTCACTGCTCTCTACCAATCGGGCAACTCGGTCGGTAGAAGTTTTACGGTTGCAATATATAGAAATCTAGTGGCAGGTAAGAGCGATGACATTCTTGGAGAAACTCTAGGTGTGGATGATGTCGAACTAGCTGATCTATTTCGGAGGACTTTCGGGACCAGTACTATCATGGATAACTTCCAGAAATCTCTGGCCTGGCAGGGCTACCGAGGAGCACTGTTAGTTCGAGATAAACTCTACAGGTACAGAAGCGCTGTCAGGTAGGACTGTCCGAGATGTGCACAGAAAGACGAAACCGTTGTGCCTGCACTCGTACAATATCCGAGTATTGCTGACTTGTGAAGTTATGCCGAATAGCTGTTATCAAGTATAGGACGAATATGACATCGGCTGAATCCATCGCGTGGATCACCCCCACCACCCACCTTTAACAAAGCAGAGCAGGTGGTGCTCCTCTGTCTTTTCTTCCTCTTGCAGTCTCTATGTACAGTTTTGATCCTTGGTACCTCTGCACTTACGCTTGAAACTCTTCTGCTTATGTAGCGGCATTCCTTTTTTTCTTCTTCCAGATACTCGTACATTGACTCTGCGAGTATTTCCAGTCGTTAACTTCCACATTAGCGGCAAACAGAACATCGGCCTGTAATTGTCTAACGTGTTGCCTTTCTCGATGTTTTTCAGGCACCGCACTATTATTATTATTATTATTATTATTATTATTATTATTATTATTATTATTATTATTATTATCATAATAATAATAATAATAATAATAATAATAATAATAATAATAATAATAATAATAGCTCAGATACCAGGAAACCCCAAAATGGCTGAAGTTCAAAAGATAGTGCTCATGGGAACTGCCCATATCCTACGTAAAATACTGTCTATGTGATCTCAAATTCTAAAGCAAACACATAATTTTCTTATGGTTTCTTAAACATTCACTTGAACAAAACTGTACAAATCCAAATATATGGTACCCTAGGCATAACACCTACATGAACTTCTAACTTGTTGTCTCTTGAGGTCTCTGGGTGAGACTTGGATCCAACTTGTACAAATGCAAAACAAAAGTCAAACATAAAATAATAATAATAATAATAATAATAATTATTATTATTATTATTATTATTATTATTATACTCGTCGTTGTGTTGCTATGTGTTGTTGTTTGTGGTGGTGGTGGTGGTGATGATGATGATGATGGGGATGATGATGATGATGATGATGATGACGATGATGTAGCGGGGGATCATGTGGTGCTTGAGGTTATCCCTTACCCGGTTCATAAACACTGTGGCAACCACATTTGTTGATGATGAAGTCTATGCGGCATTCTCTTACGCATGCATTGTAGCTGTAGTGCAGATGGTATTTCAACTTGCGAGGTGGAGAACGTGCAGTAGTATCCAGGCAGAATGAGTTTGGGAAAGCTTTGTATGGCCACGCCAGGAATTTATACTGAAAAAAGATATAGAAAGAATAAGTGGCTTCCATACCATTGCTTAACATACATATATACATGCATGCATACATATATACGTACATACCCACATACATACATACATACATACATACACACACACACACACACACACACACACACACACACACACACACACACACACACACACACACACACACACACACACATATATATATATATATAAATAACGTCGACCACTGACGTTATTTTTAAAATGTACCTTAATCCCCTGAGATTGCAGATAATATTTCTGAATCTCTTTGATTCTTTAAATGTGCTGGCCCCCTGATAATTAATCGATATTAATTAATATATTAATATATGACTAATTACCAGATCTTATAATAATATATATATATATAGATATGTATGTATGTATGTATGTAATATATCTTTCTGATCTTCAGATTTTTTCAATATGATAGGCCACTGGTTTTAAATTGATATTAATCAAATTAATATTCAATATTTCCCCTTTATGATATATATATATATATATATATATATATGATATGTGTGTGTAGGTCTATGTATACACAACGCATACACCACTACGATTCCGCACACATATATGCTCATATAATTCATAATGTAAAAATTGTAAAATACACATATAGTTTATATGAGGTGCATTCTCTGATGTACAACTGTATAACTGAAGTAAACTCTTATGATGTGTTTATTATATCAACAAGTGACAGCTTACTCGAGTCTCGTCAAGGGGCTGGTCGCGTTCAGCTGCTAGGTGACACACAAGTAAACTATCAATTTTAGACATAAGTACATTCTCTCTCTCTCTCTCGCTCTCTCTCACTTTCACACACACGTACACATGCATACGCTCACACGTTAAAATGCACGTATCCATGCAAATAAACATTCGTGCAAGTAAATCCACACCTATTCCTATTTATTAAAATAATAATAATTTCTTTATTAACCTCAAGGGTTTACATTAAGAAAAAAAATCATTATGGACAGTACAGGACAAAACAAAGTGTGTGTGTGTGTGTGTGTGTGTATCCTTTTAATATTTGCAAGAGGTTGCACCTCTGTTGGTTCAGCTACCCCAGGCAGGACGGTCCTGTGCTTGCATTTCCCAAGTATCGGGTTTGATCTGAAGGCGCTCACGAATTCATTCATATATTCACAGATCACTGGAACTGTTTTGATTCATACAAAAAAGGCTTGTTCTATTCTTAATAACCATTCTTAGTGAACATCACAATGAAAAACTTACACGTATACATACATGCATCCAAAAATCTAATCAGCTCAATCGACTGGTTGAATAAGCCGTTAGGCAAAACTTAAAATCCCTGTCAAAAAGAATTTTTCAATCTGTACTCCATTGTTGAGTCTATTATTAGTAAATGTTACGTTATTCTGAGACTTGCATTAAAGTAATAACCTTAATGTGACGTTTACTTTCATCTAAGCAAATAACCATCCATCCTACAATTTATCCGTCCCTACGTACGTAGGTACATACATACATACATACATACATACATACATACATATGCAGGAGTAGTGTGAACAAAGAGTGACCAAAGAGTGACCAAAGAGTATTAGTGTATTTTTTTTAAAGACAGGGCAGTTGATGCTTTCGTATAACAAGTGAATACTCCACAATAATTTTGAAGTACTATTTAGGGTACTCGTCTCGACTATAGAGAAAATATACGCCATTTATAATAAATTCAGCAAAGACCCTAACACCACTTAGTAGTTTTCACAGAAACAAGGATATCAACAGGCTCTGTCTCAGAAAATACGGAAGATAGTGGCTTATAAGAGCCCAAACATCCGTGTGGTATCATATTGTATCACATAGTCTGTACAATGGAAACAAATACTTTTAACAAAGTGCTTAAAAGTCATCTTGAAAAAAAAAAAAAATGAGAACTCATCATAAATATCCTTTGTCTTGCAATTATTTCACGCTACTTCGGGACTATAAGAATCAATCCTCCTCATCAACGAGCTGGATTTTAACTATCATCAGTTTGTCAGTCCACCTTACGCACGTTTTCGCATCTGTAGTACTTTGCTCGGTGAAAGCGCGTGGCTTAGTGGTTAGGGTATTTCACTCACGATCATAAGGTCGCGAGTTCGATTCCCGGGGACGCGTTGTGTACTTGAGCAAGACACTTTATTTCATGTTGCTCCAGTCTTCTCAGCTGGCAAAAATGAGCTGTACCAGTAATTCAAAGGGCCAGCCTTGTCACATTCTGTGTCACGCCGAATCTCCTTGAGAACTACGTTAAGAATATGCGTATCTGTGGAGTGCTCAGCCACTTACACGTTAATTTCATGAGCAGACTATTCCATTGATCGGATCAACTGCAACCCATGTCACCGTAAGCTACAGAATATCAGTTAACAGTTCGCCTTCAGTATATTTTTTAATTGATTATGTTTGTCAACAGCCTTCATATCTCCCAGAACGGTTCAACAGCATGTGGCCTGTGGTTTTCAGTTCCTTTTCTGTATTCCTATTGGTATTCATCTTTAGACTATGTTGTTTCTGCATCCCGATAACCTGACTGTTACATGGCATGACCAACTAGTCGCATTAACTTCAGGTTTGTGACGAAATTTTCCTTGTGGTCTTTAAGTGTTATATGTGCTTCGCATTTTGCTATGTATTGCATATTCTTCATTCTATCATTAGGTCTTGATGATACTTCGTATTAGAAATGAAGGCTTCTTCGTTTCTGATATAAACACGATACGAAGACCTCAGGATATTCAGTAAACACCCTTGATGGGAGATATCCAATGTTATTGTGATTTTTAAAGTTTTCTTCTGTTACAACTACTCACACCACTAAAAGCGCTCACGCCACCACCACAATCATTCATACCACCCCTCGGGCCAATCACATCATCACTACAGTCGTTCACGTTATTGCCACTAGGGAAAAAAATTGTTAATATCACCACTGCCACTAACACCAGCGTCACAATCACCACCACCACAACCACCACCGCTACAATCACCACCACGCCGCCACCACTATAACCAGTACTATCACCGCCGTCGCCACCACCACTACCACCACCACCACCACCATCACCACCATATATAGTATACTCACACTAAGAAATTTCAGGTTGACTCTTGTTGCAAAACCAGGCGACACGAAAATTCCTTCCCTCTTCGCATCGGGTACTTCTTGTGGATGATGTAGTAAGATCTGTAAAGTATAGTTTCTCTGTAATTCACTGCATACGTCATTTATTTCTTTTAAATTTCTTCCATTTATTTATTTAGTTTATTTATAATTACTTACCTTAACACCAGAAGCCATGTCTTCATTGTAAATGTAAGTGCTTTCGTTGATGTAAAAATAGAGTACTAACCCAGTACTGCTACCTGTGTGTGACGTGTACAGCGGTCCGTAGAGTTCACTGTAGTTGGCGCTGTTAAACGTATAACAGATACCCAGTTCTGTAAAATTTTCAGTGAAATTCTTCGAACATTTCGACTTCAAATACTTTCCTTCCCACAGACATCCATATAACATCGAATTTAAATCGGGGCTGATTTGACGCACATAGCTTTTATTCATGGGTAGTTTGAAAGGTAGCAGTGCAGGGTCATCCCAGTTAATGAGAGATTTGCTCACATTATCATCAACCTGAGTGAAAGCTAGAAAGTACTGCTCCAGTTTTTTGAATTCTACCTTCGTACGATCAACCGGGTTTAAATTGCACAATGTGACAGCAGGGAAAGGCAGCTTTTCGGCAAATCCGACATTGATTCGGGTGAGAAGCGGGTATTGGTAATATTCAGTAAATATGTCTGCCATTGAGATAATCATGGTAAATGTCATGCAGATGAGGGCCACAGACCATACCACTCTGAAAGTAAGAAAAACAGAACAAAGCAAAATGTATGAAGATTCTGCCTGGTATTATTATTATTATTATTATTATTATTATTATTATTATTATTATTATTATTATTATTATTATTATTATTATTAAGTGAGAGAGCAGTGCATGCCATCAAAGTGACACTGGGGTAAAATATACGAAGCCCAGTATACCCATTATGACTACCCGTCTGATAAGGGTACACCAGGCACATCCAT
>NC_142947.1:16649394-16659394 GCF_046866305.1 Octopus bimaculoides
TTGTCCATAAATATTTATGGACAACTGCTTCGAAACTTCTCTGATTCCGAAAGAGAAGTTCACATCTACAGGGCAACTCACCTCTCTGACTTTTCTGTCTCAAATAACTATATCAGGTCTATTATATTTAAACTTAGTAGAAGTTTTGACAGGAATTCTCCGCTAATATTCCTTGCTCTCATATATATGTATTCAGTAGAAGTGTTTTTTTTTATATATCCCACTGCAGTCTTTTCTGCAGATGGCATTGTATATTGTTTCAGCAACAGCATCATGTCGCAATGGGAGGTAGTACCTCGATGATATTTCTGATGAATTTCTGGTTATATTTTCTCATATCCTTGACAGAATAATGACATTAAAGATGTTTGCAATTGTATCTTACCTTCATCGTTCGTTTGTTCACAAGATATTTCGTAGTAGTCTTCTGCCCTTCGATTGCAAAAGTAAAACTTTCGAAATGTGACATAATGTAACGGCTACGCATCTAAGAGAGGCCACACATCAAGTTATTATTATCATCTTCAAGTTTACTGGAAATATACCAAGTCATAACCTTTCTGTGAATGCAAAATGTTCATCTACTAGGTCTTTGCTGAGATTTGCTCGTCCTGTACTTCTGGATTCTTAAATGAAGTCATTAGGAAGAGGAAGTTTCTTGCGGAGCTCATTATCGACCTTCAGAATGTTTTACACTTCACTTTTGAGCACTTGGTTGATGTATTTAACTATTGTAGCTATTGTTTTGCAGATGCTATCTGGGCGATATCATGCAACACTCGAAGGTTGTTTATACTGATCTTAAGTCTGCCAATATCATTGTTTTTGTGGAAGTTTACAGTTGATGTCGACATTGTAAGTTTTAACGTCAAGGAAACACACACACACACACACACACATATATATATATATATATATATATATATATATATATATATATATATATATATATATATATATATATATATATATATATATATATATATGTATATATATATATATATATATATAGAGAGAGAGAGAGAGAGAGATAGAGCGGGAGAGAGATGGGCCGGGCAAAGACTTAGGAGTGGATTTTGTAGATGGAAGCTGAAAGAAGCCCGAAATGTATGTGAAGCTGAAAGAAGCCCGTAATGCATGCGTGTGTATATATGTATGTATGTGTGAGTCTGAATGTCTTGGTGCTTGTTCGTCCCCCACCACTGTTTGACAACCGGTGTTGGCTTGTTCACGTCCTCATAAACTAGCGATTCGGGAAAAGACATCGATAGAATAAGTACCATTTGTTTGACAAAAGCCTTCATGGTGGTGCCTCAGCTTGGACGCAGTTTAATGACTGAAACATGTAAAAGACAAAATATAAGAGGGTACTGAACAGTTTCTGGCTTTGGTTAAAAGAGAATACAGTTAGTTAACTATGATTTTATTCAGCATATTCCTCTCTCAGATTCACACACTTATTGCAGCAGACTTTTACTCTGTCTAAGCTCTGTGAAAGAACTTAGAAGTTTGGGCTTCCACCTAGGTCTTACGCTATACATTTAAAGCCATCGAAACTAGGAACATTTCAGCACCCCTTCGTTTGTGTGTGTATGTGTGTGTGTGTGTGTGTGTGTGTGTGTGTGTGTGTGTGTGTGTGTGTGTGTGTGCATGTGTGCGTGTGTGTGTGCGTATGTGTGTGTGTATAGTGGAGAGATAGAAAAACAAATATGCAATTTATTTCATGTTCCCGCATCGTTTTTATGCAATGATCACGTGATCCAGTCTACCTCATTTCATTCTCTCCCATCTATCAGACCCCACCACACACACACAGACACACACACATAAACTCCACAGGCACACATATACGCATGTACCAACAGATATATATATATATATACATACGATCTCAGATCGCACAAAATCTCGCACACAACATCCTTTGTTTCTCTTAGGAACGGGAGAGATTCGGGCGATGATTGAAAATAATGGAGCTATGCTATCCAGTTACCATTTTCGTCTGCCGGACTCGTCAAAGTGAATATTCCGCGTAGTTTTATGAGAACGAGAGGTTAGATAAGCCGGTTGGTTGGTTGGTTGGGTAGGATGGTGACAGTCGTTGTTTAATCCCGTGTGTTCCCTGAAGGAGCAGGCCCATGATCAAACGCATTCCAGGCATACACAGCAGTCATATCGTATATTTCTATGTTTCAATATTTATATATATATATATATATATATATATATATATGTGTGTGTGTGTGTGTGTATATACATACTAACATACATATATATATATATATATATATATATATATATATATATATATATACGCATATATATATGCGTGTGAGTATGTGTGTGTGCATGTGCGTATCTGTGTGTGTGTGTGTGTAATTGTGTATTTGATGGGGTGTTTGGTGGGGTGTAAATACACAATAGATGAGAGCTGAGTATGCACATAATAGGAAACACATAGTAGAGCTATAAAGGATTTGAACACATACTCCTAATTCTTCGTCGAGGGCAAGAACCCCATCGTCAACTGTCACTATAAGAAAAATCCACATCAAGCTGGAGGCATTAATGGTAATAGACATAACTATGCCTGATACAAATATATGGAGCACAGGAAATACAAAATATAATCCCTTCTACTGTAGAAATTTTGGGGAAGGAGACTAGTCAGTTACATCGACCCCAAAGTTTCACTGGTACTTAACTGATCGACCGCGAAAGGATGAAAGGCAAAGTCGACCTAGGCGTAATTTGAACACAGAACATAAAGACGGACGAAATACTGCTGTTGGACTTAAAATACCATACCTTCTCCTCTCTTGCTTCACACGCGGTGTCTCTTGTTTAGCGGTGCTAAGCCATTCCTTACGCTGCTTCATATTGATGTACAGGCACCATTTTTCGTCGCAAGTATCGATTAGGTAAAGAAATCGTTGCTTGTGTCCATGAGTTGAGCGGTGACGAGCAAGCAAACCAGCGGAGATTGTGGCTCGTTGATTTTTGTTATTGTCACTTAAAGCATGCGGAACCCATGCTCCATACTTCTGAACCTTTCCCATCGAGTGAAGATGCTTCCCTATAGCAGTGTGGGAGCATTCCATTTTCTCTGCGAGTTCCCTTGTCGTTTGACGAGAATTTTCGTGCAAAAGTTGGTTTAATCGCTCTTCATCGAACTCAAATGGACGGCCAGAACGAGGTGCGTCTTTGAGGTCAAAATTTCCATTTTTGAACTTGGTATACCAATCATGAGCGGTTCTTTCAGCTATGGCACCCTCTCCATACACAGCACAAATGTCGCGATCAGCTTTTGCGGCATTAGAACCTTGATCAAAAGCAAAAAAGAAAGAGGTGTCGAATATGCTCGTTTTTCTAAACTTGACATTCCATTTTAATGATCTGAAAATGAACAAAAATTAACTAAAATTAACTAGAAAAAGAACAAAAAAAAAAAACAAAATAGATTCCAAAATGATTCAAAAATAGAATTCTCGAAAAAAAAAAAAAATAGATTCCAAAATTTAAAATCGCAATAAATTCCAAAATTTAAAAAACGGCGGGAACTTACTTGCCAACCCAATATACATGTATTTCCGTTATAGTTGTGTAATATTGTTACAATTCAATACTGCACAGCTCATATATATGTATACATACATGAATACATACATAACTACACACACACACACACACACACACACACACACACACACACACAGAAACACACACACATACACACACACGCACACATATATATATATACATTTCCGTTGTAATAATAATTATGATAATTAAATAATTATGATAATTTAATATGATGTTAGTGTGTATGTGTGTATTATATATATGAAGTGTGTGTGTGAGTGTATTATATATGTGTGTGTGTGTATGTTTGTATACGTATATGCACACCCATATACGTTATGGTTGCAAAATATTTATTACTATAGTTACTATTACAGCTCATTGCGAAAAGTTAATTTTAAATTCAATTCTTAACATTAATTTCAGTAAATGAAGCTTTCTATGGCCCTCTTACTCACTACTCTCTCTCTCTCTCTCTCTCTCTCTCTCTCTCTCACTCTCTCCTCTTTCATCCTCTCTCTTGTAAAGTCTCTTATGCAAAGCAGACCGAGTGTATTTGTGTTTCTGATATTTCGACTGTTTCCGTATTTTACCGGCTTCTATATTACGAGATGTACTAAGTCATACAAGTCACACTACTCCCATTTCAATTCCGTCGATGCAAACCTCGCATATCCATATACATTTATAAACGGTACATGGACACATAAAATATCGCTAGAAATACGTTTGTATCCGAAGACAGGGAATGTAGTATATATTTATTCAATAAGTAGCTTGATATATGTTCCAGTGTCTCTTTGTATTACTTAGCACTTAAGTATTATCAGACCATTTCTTTAAACCTGTTTTTTTTTTCTTCTGTGGAGGCACGTGGCTTCGTAGTTAGGGTGTTCGGCTCTCGATCTCAAGGTGGCAAAATTGAGTAGTACTTGTAACTCAAAGGGCCAGCCTCAACACATTCTGCGCTACGCTGAATATCCTTGAGAACTACGTGAAGGTTATACGTGTCTGTGAAGTGCCCATTCGCTTGTACGTTAATTTCACGAGTAGGCTGTTCTGTTGATCAACTGGAACCCTTGTCCTAATAACCGACGGGGTGTCGGTTTTTACTTCCACTGTTATTGACTAATCTTGTTAATTGCTTCGCACACATTTTTTTTTTTTTATATAATTACGATTTATTTTATAATACAGCACACACACACACACACACACCAAAGTAAAGGCGAATGACGTGTACGACAATTACCAGAAAGGACAAAATTAGACTTGGGTAATACCGTTTCATCAGCTAATTTTTATCCAAAGTCAGTAGGGTTCCGGCACTTGAAAAAAAAAAAAAACAGGATGATAACAAAGGATTAAGACAAGGGACTTGAGATTGGGCGCACATATCACGAAACAGAACAGCACTCACAATACTATAACACAGAAAAAAAAAATGTGTACGGCATAAATTTGAATCTATTGGCTTTAAACAAGTACGAAAAAGAATAATAAGCTGTTTTAGTCGAATCAAACAAAACACTGGACATAATAACGAAAGATAACAAATAAACATTGAAAGTCTTGCGCGACTGAAGTAAAGCAGAGCAGACAGTGGTTGGTTGAACAAAGACACATATATACATAGATACATACATGCATACATGCATGCACGCATACATACATCATACATACAAACGTACATACATACATACATACAATCATATATACATATACACAAACCCACATACATTCACATATACCGCTTACATGAATGCGTGCATACATACGTATATATACACACACAGGCATACCTATATATATATGCGCACACATGTTTGCGTTTGTGTGCGCATGTGTAAACATTTTCAGTGTAACCTTCAAAGCTCTCCTTCCCCCCCCCCCGTTACAACTTCTCCCCCCCCACCTCTAATTCCACTATTATCTGTGACACTTGTCACATGAGACGCTGTCAGATCTTTGGGTGTGGCAGTAGTAGGTGTGTTTCTGGTAGTGGTGGTGGTGGTAGTGGAGGGAGGGGGGAGGAAAAGGAAGAAAAGGGGAAGGTTGAAGAAAAGGAGGAGGAGGAGGAGGAAGAAGAAAAAGAGAAGGTTGAAGGTGGGGAGAGGAAGTGATCGTGCGCATGTGTGTTAGTTCTGGCAGTGCCTGCTCCCAAAGTCTGTGAAACGATGTTGGCCATGATGGTGGTAGTGGCGTGGTGGCGGCGGCGGTGAAAATGTTTGTTGCGGTGTGGATGATGTTGATGCTGAAGGTGGTGGCGTTGATGTTTAAATGGTGAGGATTGTTTTAATTGTGAAGGGTGGTAAGGGACGAAATGTCGACAGTGGAGGTGCTCGCAGTGATGCTGATCATGGCGATGGTGGTAGTGCAGGTGATGGTAGTGATGGCGAAGGTGGAGGTTGTGGTTGTGGTTGTGGTGGCAAGGGTGATAGTATTGGTGGTGATGGTCGGGATGATGGTGATGATCGTATTAGGACATGGTGGCAACGATGATGATGATGATAACGATGTTGATGATGATGATGGTGTTGGTGATGGTGATAGTGGTAGTGATGGACGTTGTAGTGGTGGTTTGGTAATGGGTGGGCTATTTAAACCATTTGATGAACTGTTGTCATTATAGAACGACTGATCTCTAAAGAAACTAGTTTCCTTATCATGGTGACAGATTTGATGGCATATGGTTTATTGTTATTGTTGTTCGTTGTGTTGTTGTTGTTGCTGTTGTTGTTGTTGTTGTTGTTGTTGTTATCCATGTCGTTGCTGTTGCTGCTGCTGTTTAACTCTAGGTCAAACCTGATCACGTAGACCTGTGATCAAAGGCGTTCCAGCAAATATCTTGCGTCTTTTTCTTATGTACAAGAAACCCTACGTTCAGATGTGGTTTGAGGGAAATTTGGTTGTATTTCTAGCAGATCGAGTGAGTACCCGTTGGCCCATTCATCAGCTCGCGGTGTACAGAATGAGATGAGGGTGTGAGATGAGAGAGAGAGAGAGAGGTAAATGGTGGCGCCGAATGGTCGGATGGTACTGTTGAACTTCATGTGTGTATTTAGATGTGTACATGTTTGTTTTCGTGTTTGTGTGTTTGTATGGAAAGAAAGAGGAGAGAAGAAAGAGATAAGAAAGATAAAAGGAGGAGGGGGAGGAAACAGAGAAAAGGAGAGAAAGTGAATTAGAGAGAGAGAGAGAGAGAGAGAGAGAGAGAGAGAGAGGGAGAGAGAGGGAGAGAGAAAACGTATACGGCAGTAGGTTAAAGGAAACGTGCTTAAAGGACATATGGCGTTCGTTAATGGCATCGGTTCCGTCAGTCTCCAAGGGCCTGCAAAGGTCTTCGAAAAATAACAATAACAACAACGTTGCTATATTTCACAGGTCACCGTATAGGTAACACAGGGACACATTCATAGATATACCGATGCATGTCTTCACAGATACACACATACATGTATTTACAGACTCGTACTTATCCACATTCATAGGCACAACATGCATATATTCTTTTCTACTCTAGGCATAAGGCCCGAAATTTTTGGGGAGGGGGACCAGTCGATTAGATCGACCCCAGTATGCAACTGGTACTTGATTTATCGACCCCGAAAGGATGAAAGGCAAAGTCGACCTCGGCGGAATTTGAACTCAGAACGTAAAGACAGACGAAATACCGCTAAGCATTTCACTCGGCGTGCTAACGTTTCTTATTTCTTTACTGCCCACAAGGGGCTAAACATAGAGGGGATAAACAAGAACAGATAAAGGGATTAAGTCGATTACATCGACCCCATACATACATACATACACATGCATATATACATACATGCATACATGCATGCGAACATACAGTGCTAATACCAATTGTAGGGATATTGAAGTGGACACTTACGAAATCTGCCACCTGGATATCAACACAAGGTATTGACCACCAATTGGCAACTTTCACATCAGCAGTGACATCGACAGGATTTATGTGAAACGAAGTGATCGCGGTAGAAGCATAAGGTGACATACATTCCAAAGAGCGTGCGCTCGCGCACACATACGTGCACACACACTCGTGTGTGAATGCTTGTATTCATGCATGTATACTTTTTTGAGATTTATTTAAAGTCTTTTCGTTCTAAGCGGAATTCAAGCTAGTCATTAACAAAGCAGCGAGGCTCTTATATTTAAGCCAAAGCAGATCTTGGGATCTGTGGTTATTCCATGTGTATATGTGATTGCGTGATTGTGTGGTTATGCGCACATGTTCACCCAGAGACTGCAAATGGAGAATCCTTGAAATGTTTTACACATTTTCTTGTTCCTCTGATCGATTATACCAGGAGAATGCGAATTGGTCTGCTCTGTCCCCCACTTTTTTTTTCTGGTGAGACCAACTATTTCTAGAGTTTACGTAATTCGGTTGTTACGTAATCCCTGTGCATCTATTGATAATAGGAACAAATGAAAGTCTATGTATAAATGTATGCATGTACATATGTATGTATGCATCTATCTATCTATCCGTCTATCTATCTATCTATCTATCTATCTATCTATCTATCTATCTATCTATCTGTCTGTCTGTCTGTCTGTCTGTCTGGCTGTCTGTCTGTCATCTTTATATATGCACGTACACAAACAAACATACATATGTATTTTTACAAACGCGCATGCATATATTCAAGCATATCATATTATGCAGTGAGTCAACATTTGTAGGCACATGCACACGCATATATCTATCTATCTATCTATCTATCTATCTATCTATCTATCTATCTGTCTGTCTGTCTGTCTGTCTGTCTGTCTGTCTGTCTGTCTGTCTGTCTGTCTGTTTATTTGGATATGCATTTGTACGACAGAAATAGAACTGGTGACACCCGGCCGCCTCTATCCACAATGCAACTATGACTCGCAGTCTTGTGATGTAGAGCAGAGGGCGTGTGAGTGGGGGCATATGGTGCTAGTGTTGGTGACGAATTATTGGGTGGCTTGGAATGAGTCACATATGTTTGTTGTTGTTATTGTTGTTGTTGTCGTTAGAAGCGGTGGAGGAGGTGATGGGGGATGAAACTCGTGGTGAAACTGGGATGGTACTGGCATTAGCAGTGGTGGGGGATAATAATAAAGAGGCTGTTAGAAATTGTGGTGATGGGTGATAGTGAGGCAGCACACACACACACACACACACACAGACCCAAACACACACACACACACACACAAATAGACATGCATACACATACATAAAAGCATACACATGCTCATGCACGCACACATTTAGGTCTGGCCGTGTGGTTAAGTAGTTCATGTTTTGTGACTACTTGATTCGAGGTTCGATCTCTCAACGTTGCCACTTGGGCAAGTCCTTCATTATAGCATCGAGACGAACACTAAATATGCTTGTATCTACGTGAGAGTATAAACAAGGATTTATGGTGATCTGAAAAATCGAACAAGCAATTTTCACTTCTTTACTTGCTCGTCTCCATTTCCAGAGAAAAAGCGGATATCAAATCAGCAAAGCGCTTTTATGAGAGATCAGAAAACATGTAGTATTACGCCATTTTGACGGGATATTCAAATGCAAGACGTAGGTCGTCTGTGTGAAGCTTGGATACATGTCATGTCTCAGAGACAAAATGTCTCCAGACAACATGTCTCCGAAGCATGTTGTCATGTCCACGAGAATTCAAGTAGGGATACACAAACACTCTAAAATGGTAGATACGAAGTGAACTGCTAGAAGGGAAATCAAGGGATTGTTTGGCCTTAGTAGATAAAGAAATATGAATGCATAAGATTCAGAATTATACTCCCTCTCTCTTAAAATATCACTTTCAATCTTTGTTTTTTCTCTGTCCCATTTAGAATGAATACAATAATTTGAATTGACAATTTCTTGTTATATATCTTTATATATCTTATGTGTACATATAAATACAGTGTACATTTAAACACACAAGCGGTATCCATCATAAGATTCCCGCACGCAGGAAAGAACAGCTAAGTTTCAAACCACTATTAGGGATAACATTTCGAAAGGAATGAAAAATAAAAACATTTAGATGGTAAATGTTTTTATTTTTCATTCCTTTCGAAATTTTATCCCTAATAGTGGTTTGGAACTTAGCTGTTTTTTCTAGCGTGAGGAAATTCTATAGTGGATACCTCTTCTGTGTTTAAATGTACACTGTATTTATATGAATAATACATAGTCTATGGACTAAATTTTTACACGCTGGGCCACTGGTGGTAGAAATTTCTAATATTTCTATTACCCTTCGATATTATTAATTCTTATGTGTACAGTTAGATGAAAGAGCTCCACGTAGATTATCATTAGTGTTTAAATGTACACTGTATTTATATGAATAATACATAGTCTATGGACTAAATTTTTACACGCTGGGCCACTGGTGGTAGAAAT
>NC_142947.1:16671894-16676894 GCF_046866305.1 Octopus bimaculoides
CAGTAAAAATGAATCACGCTCAGTGAAAATATCGCATCACTGATAACAACCGTAAGAATTAGTGGAAGGAATTACATTAATGCAACTTTAGAAACACTAATTACCCAATGAAGGTCCTTGTGCATTGTGCCACGGTGTCATTCATAGATGTGAAGAACTCTTCTCTATTTACAGATACTACGTTGAATCACCTGGCATCTCCACCCCAACTTTCTTCAGAGTCAACAAAAAAGAATTTTTATGTCAATATCCAAATACATTTCGAAGTAAAAAGTGAAGGGAATTTAAAGCGCAGTAACCTGTTATGTGGCAGAGGAAACTGCACCTCACTAGGCAAACATATGTAAAGATATTTGTTCTGTCAGGTCGTGAAATTCTTTTAAAAGATGATTATGAAGTTTATTGAGATATTGAACAAGTGATGTGATTTGATGTTAAAGTGTAAAAAATAAGAGAAGACCTGCTCTAAATTTATTTACAATGATGTCCAGAATAATACACGAGGTGTTACAAACCCGATACTACTATATCCATCTCGGTCAAAATTATAATCGTAATTTCCATCAAGCTGAGACAGTGACTGCCATCTGACGCCCTGACATCTAAGACAAAAACAGGATAGAATCCTACATGCAGCAAGAAATTCAGTTACAAAATGTAGATAGCTTTCTTTTATCCTTTTGTCTCTTACTTGCAGCATTTGGACTGCAGCCATATTAAGGCATTGCCTTGAAGGGTTTAATCGAACAAATTGACCCCAGTATTTATTTTTGAAGTCTGGAACATATTCTATCATTTTCTTTGGCCAAATCGCTAACTTTTGGCGATGTAAACAGATCAACACCGATTGTCAATCAGTGTGGGGGAGCGGAGAGGACAAACACAAACACACACACACACACATACGATCGGATGCTGAAAAGTTCCTGGTTTTAAGGGTTTCGCGAAAGTCCTGGTTGGAGGCTCAACATTTATACATGCAATACCTCCAATCATTCTATGTAGTAGTACACCATATTTTTTGGGTCCCTTCTTGGTTTTATTTAGATTATATTTTGTTATTTGTTCTAAATTGCTATTATTATATATCCCCATATTTTTGGTTTTATTTAAATTATATTTTGTTATTTGTTCTAAATTGCTATTATTATATATCCCCATATTTTTGGTTTTATTTAGATTATATTTTGTTATTTGTTCTAAATTGCTATTATTATATATCCCCATATTTTTGGTTTTATTTAAATTATATTTTGTTATTTGTTCTAAATTGCTATTATTATATATCCCCATATTTTTGGTTTTATTTAAATTATATTTTGTTATTTGTTCTAAATTGCTATTATTATATATCCCCATATTTTTGGTTTTATTTAAATTATATTTTGTTATTTGTTCTAAATTGCTATTATTATATATCCCCATATTTTTGGTTTTATTTAAATTATATTTTGTTATTTGTTCTAAATTGCTATTATTATATATCCCCATATTTTTGGTTTTATTTAAATTATATTTTGTTATTTGTTCTAAATTGCTATTATTATATATCCCCATATTTGTGGTTTTATTTAAATTATATTTTGTTATTTGTTCTAAATTGCTATTATTATATATCCCCATATTTTTGGTTTTATTTAAATTATATTTTGTTATTTGTTCTAAATTGCTATTATTATATATCCCCATATTTTTGGTTTTATTTAAATTATATTTTGTTATTTGTTCTAAATTGCTATTATTATATATCCCCATATTTTTGGTTTTATTTAAATTATATTTTGTTATTTGTTCTAAATTGCTATTATTATATATCATTATAATGTCTCGTTTCATGCAATGTTTAATTCATACACCTCGGACAATATCATACTGATGATTTCCAAATAGAATGCAATAGTGCCACACACTTTACTACTGACTCGAAATTTTAAGAACTTCATAATAAGTTAGCAGCAAAAATATTAAATATGTGTCTCCTGTGCACCTTTTCTCATATTTCTTAATTTCAAACTGAACTTCTAATCGCACCAAATATTATGATAGAATGGTTATTTCCTCTGTATAAACCGTCTGCTGGAGAACGCTACATGTTACTGTCTATTCTTTTGTTGATCACTCTTCTACTCCATGTAAATCTCTCACTGCTTCTTGTTTGTTATTTTCTTCTGTATTTCAACTTGGCACTATCCCCAACTTACGGGACTCTTGTGACCAGTAACAGAATTCATTGTTTATCTACGAATATACTACTAAGCCGGAGAATAAGAATAAGAACAGAAATAGCAATGAAGATAATACCAAAAATAAAAGCATCAAGGAAAACAAGAAAAAATAACTAGCATGCAAAAACGAAAAATAACAAAGAGAACAAAATAGAAATTGAATACAAAAAGAAAGAAAAACTAACTAGTATATAAATGTATATATATATATATATATATATATATATATATATATATATATATATATATATATATATGCGCGCGTATTCTGATATTTACATAGCTTTTATAAACATCACGATCATTACGTTGTTTAAATATTCCAGTAGCAAGGGTAAAAACTGGGATAGTAGTAGTAGTAGTAGTAGTAGTAGTAGTAGTAGTAGTAGTAGTAGTAGTAGTAGTAGTTGCAGCAGCAGCAGTAGTAGTAGTGGTGGTGGTGGTAGTGGTGGTGGTGGTGGTGGTAGTAGTAGTAGTAGTAGTAGTAGTAGCGGTGGCTGTGGTTGTAGCGGCGTGTCTGTGAGGTGTTGTAGGAGAAAGACCAAGAAGATGGGGATCCCATTAAAATGTTAATATTAGTATTAATAAACATAATTTTATAAAACGGCTATATTAATTTGTAATATAGTCACACCACGACCACGGCAAGCTGGCAGAATAGTTAGCACCCCCAGGTAAAACGCAGAGCAGCATTTCTTTTGTCTTTAGGTTCTGAGTTCAAATGTCGCTGGGGTCGACTTTACTTTTTATCCTTTCGGGGTCGATAAAGTAAGTACCAGATGTAATCGACTTGCCCACTCACCTAAAACTACTGACCTTGTGTCAAAATTTGAAATCAATATTCTGTAATTTTGTGGTTCTTTGTATTTTGATTCTGTCTGATTGACGTTTCGTCTGAATCACCAACATGCATTTCATAGTGTTCTACTGAATCTTTGTTGGTCTTTAGAACGTGGTTAGTGTTGAGCTCAGGATCATAAGTACCAGCAGGCTATTTGTGGAGCCCCATCTCCCCCCCCCCCAGCCGTTACATCCACGATATTCAGCTGGGTCAAGAGTATCAAAATTCGAAAGGGCATTTATGTCGGCTCGCGACTAAAACAATTGGAAAAAGCGTGATACAAGCTGTCTGGTCACGCCGCCTTCCGAGTGACAACTAAGCGTTATGTGTGTGAGTGTATGCGCATGGGTGTATGTGTGTGTGTGTTGTATTAAAGATACGATTGCATTCGATAATGACTATTTTTATTATTAATTTTTCACAACTTCTAATCATTTTACTTTGAAACAATAGTATTTCTAAGTTCATTAACTCCTTGAGATCGTTCTAAGTAACGTCCTTTCAATGAAATGGTATTTGGATTATCGCGATATTCTTTTGCTTTGTAATAGGTGAAAAGGTCAAGGGAATACTTTTATAACTTTTATTAATGCTGGATTTTAAATTATTCAGCGGTTAATTCCCGGTAGATTTCTTGGTTTGCTTTCCATTTGATGTATCTCTGTGTTCATTGTTTTGTTTTTATTTTGATATCACTAAAACTTCTATAATGCATCTCCCCTTTTTTGTGGAGATATGATTAAAATAACCTAATTTTATTTCGAATACTGGCTTATAATGAGCTGTATTGATTCCTTGCTGTGACTGCATGGTCAATTGACAAGAAAAGTAGGCATACTTTTGTGTTCGATGTAACAGTTTCAGTCGTGAAATTGACTACATTCGTTTTACTTCCGTCTTGCATATCTATATATTGCATTGGTTGTCCGAAATACACTCTGTGACCTAAAGGATTGTGACTTCATGATTATGAAGTTTTCCATTCTGTTCTTTTGTAATATAACTTAGCCATGAGTCGATGGTTAGATGTGAAGCATGTTGCGTGGTTTCATGAGCATTTTAGAGTACATATTCACCCGTTCTGTAACACAGGTACATTTGATTCATGTAGTACACAACGTGTGTATGTGCGTGTGTTCGTATGTGAGTGTGTATGTGTGCATGTATGTATATGTATGTACGTGTGTGTGTATGTATGCACGTGTGTATGTGCATGTGTGAGTATGCGCGTACGTGTGTATGTTGGATAATACTATGAATGAAAATATGAAACCGTCACGACTCGTATACATTTGCTTATATATCTCTTCGTACAGAGCTGACCTAAGGGCCAGACAACAACAACGACTAGTAGATGACCGAAATGATAAAGCTGTCATATCGGTAACATTCTGACAAGACTAAATCCTCTAAGAACCGTTAACTTGCCGTATTCCTAATTTGGTATTGATTGCAAAAGTAATGGCATCAGTGGGGAGCGTTGACGGTGGGTAGTGTTGCTAGAGTAACGTGGATGAGAGCGCTGTTGGTGTTGGTGTTGCTATTGTAGTTGTTGTTGTTGGTGGTGGTGCTGGTGGTGGTGCTGGTGGTGGTGCTGGTGGTGGTGGAGATAGTGTTGGTTGTGATGGTGGTCTATAATATGACAACCTCTTTAAATGGAATTCAATTTGTACCTACATCCTTCCTTCTGCCATAATTACCCCCCCCCCCCCCCCCACCCCCACCCCCTATCCATCCCCCCGCCCTCATCCCAACCCATACACACCATCATCACAGGCCTGTCTGATACTGCCAACTAACTCTCTCCTGCTACCGACGTTTGCACCTGTCTACCTTTACCGTCTTCTCATGCCAGATCTTCCACTCTCCCCCTTCTCTCTCTCTCTCTCTCTCTCTCTCTCTCTCTCTCTCTCTCTCTCTCTCTCCCTCTTGCC
>NC_142947.1:16684394-16691894 GCF_046866305.1 Octopus bimaculoides
ACACACACACACACACACACACACACACATACCATTCTAATTAACATCGTCATTAGTCAAAGTATCAACTCCTTTTCTCTCATACGCAAAATACTCGGTATCTCCTTACGGAACACGATGAAACTGTTGCTGGTAAATAATCTCCCATGTTACCACAAGGAAGCGTCCTATCACCCACGCTTTTTAACCTATATCTATATGATATTCTCATAAAACACATAAACAAAACTCAAATGCAGATGACATCACATCCAAATCATGCAAATATTCACCAGACATAGATGCACAGCATCTCCAACACGACATCAAGTACGTAGAAACTTGGTTGCAAAACGACCGACTTGTAACACCTATTAAACTCAATGTCTCCTCTCTAACCAGCTACATAAGAGAACATCATATACTTAACGAAATAAACGTATTACATATGCGCTTACACACACACGCACACACACAAACACGCACACACACACACATACACGCACACACACACATACAGAGAATACAACATATTTGTAGTTAAATACGACTCCACATTTATATTGTTTATGAAATACAGCAAATGACACATTTGGAGCATTCACAAGTACTTCATTAGATCAACATTGTGTATAAGCAGCAAATAATCATGGATTATATGAGCACTTTCTCGATCTCCAATCTCTCTACAGTAAACCACAATAAACCACGATCGGAATAGGATCATATACGAAATCGCTCGATCTACAAGAAGCAGCCGAACAGACCACCTCAGAAATAGTTAGACAAAACACCTTTCTCGATCTACAAAATTAAAAACACATCAGGTAGTGCACTACCGAATAGATAAAATGAAGGGATTATCAAAGCTAGAAAGACTTTTATCATAGTTCTGGTTGATCAGACCTATTTAGAGCTAAACAATAAGAACAACGAGAATAAACTGCAAAGAACACAAACCATAAAGACTACCGTCACCACTAACGAAACAAAATTACTACAAATCAAAGACCATTTGGACATGTGAAGGGCCCAGTTATTTGTTGCAGCAAACTCAAATATTCACTCTCTCTGCCTTTACATGCCCAGCCAAGCATCAGACATCCTCAACATCCCAGAATATCAGTACAACACCACTCTAAAAATGTTATCTTCTCCAAGCTAACGTACAGCGTAAAATACATAAGCGTAAATAATCTTTATTAATCTTAAACACTATGCTGGAGTGCGAGCGACCAAGGGTAGATATAGACTTCATATTTCCTACAACTATCGCTGTAGCCTCTACTGAAATTACAGGTCGACGAAGGTGTTCTCACTAAGGTCACTTGAAATGATTATGTGAGAAGCAATAATAAAAAAAAGATGGCATCAAAATATATGGCTTGCATATTTCTAATCTAAAGTATGCAGACGTTACTCCTCTGCTTGCAGAGATTGGAGCTGGACAACAAGAAATGATAGATCTCTATCTCAACCATAAGAAAACAAAAGTCATGGTTGTAGGAAAAGAGAGATAAATGTTAACATCAAACTGGGTAATGAGAAGCTCGAAAAAGTTTAATTGTGCAAGTATCTTGGAGCCCATGTCTCTGATGAAACCGCATGTTAGAAAGAAATTAGAATAGTGGAGATCGTCATCAAGTTTGATGGACAAAAATAAACAAAAAGCAAATCAATGTATTTGTGTGTGTGTGTGTGTGTGTGTGTGTGTGAGAGAGAGAGAGAGAGAGAGAGAGAGAGTGTGTGTGTGTGTGTATGTATGTGTATGTGTGGGTATATAGTGAGAGGGAAAGAGAGAAACAGGTAGAGAGAGGTGGAGAGAAAGGGATGAAAACATATATGCGTATATATTCATATATTCATATATTCATAAAAACACGGACACACGTATATACAGTAATCCCTCGACTATCGCGGGTGTTACGTTCCAAACCCACCTGCGATAGGGGAAAACAGAAACAGTACTGCATATATTTTTTAAAATTATTTTTGCATTTTATATATTTTTATTTTATTATAAATGCAAAACAACACCACGAAGGAATCGACGTAAGCTTAAATGATAAACCGCGATAGGTGAACCGCGATATGGTGAAGGATTACTGTGAAGGGAAATGTGTTCACTCAATATCGAGCTGGTATGATCATACATAGCCTCATATGCACATATGTATGTATGTATGTATGTATGTATGAATGTATGTATGTATGTATGTAGGTATGTATGGATGCATGTATATATGTATGTACGTACGCATGTGCGTGTATTAATATATGTATTTACGTACGTATGTGTGTGTATGTATGTATATATGTATGTATGTACGTATGTATGTTTATATGTATGTAATGTATGTATATATGTATCTATTTATCTAGCTATCTTAGCATATATATTTGTGTGTATATGTATGTATTCGTAAGCTCGCCACCCAACAAATACATTCGTACATCCATGCACGCATGTATGTATGTATGTATGTATGTATCTATGAATGCATATATGCATGTATGTATGTTTGTATGTATGTGAGTGTAAGTATGCATATATCCACGTATATGAGTATGCCGGCCTTTCTATTTCTGTCTGTATACATAGATGGATATCGACAAGGAGAAAGAGTTTCAATAAATATTAAGGAGAATCCTGAAACTCAGAAATAGAAACTGCCATAAATCCAATTCGTAATCAAAATATGATATATCAACGTATCATGAGCATATACTGTGTGTTTGATGTGTTATACTCTAGCTCAGTATCACGTAGAGAAGACAGCCGAGAAGTTTACAGGAAATATCAAAAATTAATAAATAGATAAATATAATTATAATGAGGAAATAGTAAAGACTCTGGCTAGGAATTCTTAAGGAATGAGATATTAGGAAATGAAACAGAAAATTAATAATAAAAATAATGAAAACAAGCCTAAATGTATTAAGAAGATGGTATACTCTTATGGTTTTTATAGCATTTGGTGAATAATAGTATCACAGGTTCCCAAACACACCAGTCATTGGTTCACTACTTTCCTAATGGCGAGTGTGGCAAGGATGTGTCTGTTAACTCGGAAGCATTTTATCCGTTTTTACGTTCTGAGTACAAATTCCGCCTAGGTCGAATCGGCCTTTTATCCTTTGGGAGTCGATAAAATAAGTAACAGTTGAGCACTTGGGTCAATTTAATCGACTTACACCTTCCCCCAAATTTAAAGCCTTGTGCCTATAGTTGAGAGGATCATCATAATCATCATCATCATCATCATCATCATCATCATCATCATCATCATCATCATCATCATCATCAGTATTATTATTACTAGGGTGGCGAGTTAGCAGAGTCGTTAGCGCGTCGGGAAAAATATTGCAGCATTTCTTCCGGCTCTTTACCTTCTGATTTCAAATAATACTCAGATTAACTTTGTCTTTTAGCTTTTCGGAGTCGACAAAATAAAGGAGTAGCCAAGTACTGGGGGTTGGGGGGTTGGCATGTGATCAACTTGCTCTGGGGAGCAACCAATAAATCGTGAAATAGTTTGTCAGGAGTCTCGATCGCTTTTTCCCCGCTAGGAAAGCAAATGAAAAAATAGGTTTACATACTTATATAGTCATTTATCACAGTGAAAGGCTTTCTAATATTTATATAGATTTCAGAATTTCTGGGAAATGCTGCTATAAATAGAAATATGTTATTTGCATGCATGTATGCGCAGACACACACACAAACACATACATACTCATACACATACAAACACACACACACACACACACACACACACACACACACACACACACACACACTCACATTCATATACGCACACACACATACACACGTAGGTATATTTTCTGCTGATCTATATCTGCAAAGGATATCAACATCTATACTAAAACGAAAAAGGTACAGATGATTTACGAACGAAGATCGTTATGATATTTGTTCCGCATTGAGTTACAGACACTCCCTTGTCTCCATTCTCTGATTCACTCCATCAGAAATGAAGTGAACCAGTGAATGACTCATTGGAAAACCGTACCCAACGTCGTTATCGTTTCACAAAATGCAATACAGAGTACACACACACACACACACACACACACACACACACACACACAGACACACACACATAGACACACACACACACACACACACACACACACACACACACACACACACACAAGTTACAGTCACAATGTGGAGCCGATTATGACATGTCTTACTGTTAGAATGGTTTTTATCATATTTCATATAGTATTCTATCCGTTAGACTTTTTTATTTTGTGGTTTCATTGCGCAGATAGAAACTACACCTATTTCTACCTACGTTAGTTCATTCGCCTCTGATGAGTAACTAAAAGTGTATTCTGGAAATATTGTAAAATTTCATGCCCAAATGGCAAAGAAAACAGGAAACGTCTCTAGAGACTATTTTGCAAAGAAAATAATATGTAGATGCTTCGTTTATAATAACGCTAGGAGTCCTTTATGTCTCGTTGGCGATCCTCTTTCTATATGTATACGAGTATATATATATATATATATATATATATATATATATATATATATATATATGTGTGTGTGTGTGTGTGTGTGTGTGTGTACGTATGTGTATGTGTGGGTGTATTTCTTCGAGTGCTTATGCGTGTCTGTCAGACACTAACGCAGCCTGTTTAATATATATATGTGTATATGTATATGCATATATATATATATATATATATATATATATATATATATATATATATATATATATATATATATATATATATATATATAGTCAATTCAAGGATATCCTATCTTCATTAGAGATTAATAAATCCAAAATTTCACTGGTTTAATCTCCATTACATTAGAAGAAAATTACTTCGATGTGTTATGGATTACTTTAGTAGGTAAAATTAATAATGTAAAAAAATGGAGAGTTGACTATGCATAGTTAATTTATTTGTATCATAGTTTATTTTTAAGATAGAGATACAAATAATTTTAAAAAAAAAACACAATAGACGACTCAAAAAACCAATGTTAAGAATTTAAGCTGTAAGTGGTAGAATCTCTTCAGGGATTTTGTTTTAATAATAACGAAGGTTATATCTTTCTTGAAGAAATTCAAATCCACAACTAAAGTAGTTTAACATGTTATTTCATATATATTGTGTGTATGTATTTGGTAAGGTAATAAATCAAGTATGTAAAAATAAATATAAAATAAAATAAAACACAATAAACTCATTTAATATATGTATGTATATATATATATATATACATATATATATATATATATATATATATATATATATATATATATATATATATATATATATATATATATATATATATATATATATATATATATATATATATATGAATAATATGAATAATAGAAATGTTGTTATATCTTTATGGGAAAATAACTATGTAATAAAATAAAGTAAATAAAATATAGTAAATAAAATAGAATAAAATGAATAGATATTTCTCTGCTTATTCCATATATGTGAGAATGAAATAAGCAGAGCACGAGCACGCACGAAGACGGAAAGTATCGCTGAGGAGGTCACAGATGTGTAACGAAAGATTTCTGGACAATGGACATGAGTAAGAATAAGAACAGTAATAAACAACTGAAGAACGAATATATAGTGCGTGTGTTTATTTGGCAAGAAAAGACCTTTCCGATATACATATACATATATATATATTTATATATATATATGTATGTTATGTCTGAGGGTGTGTATGTATGTATGTGTGTGTGTGTATTTATGTGTGTGTGTATCGATGTATGTTTGTGTGTGTATGTGTGTGTGGAGGGGTACATGTGTGTGCATTACGCTTATACATTTCTTTCTACGTAACTCTGTTCCCATATGAACAGTTATCATATCCTTTTGGAAACATTTTGAAGCAACATATTTCAGCTGGAGTGGAACATCTGGATTCAGTATTTCAAACAACAACAGTATGACTACATCTTGGAAATTCGAGTAGATATATTCTATTGAACGATACTTTATAACCACGTTTCATTGATACCTTTCCGTCTGCTAGTTACATTTTTATAGTCTTTTATGACGATGTCAGGTTCATTTGCCAAAATTTTTGCTTTCATCAGCGCACAGTGCTACATTTCACAGAAATTTCAGTTTAACCTTCTGAAGATTATGTAACTTGGAATATAATTTTGTCGATATTCTTGTGATCATATTTTCAAATTATAATTAACATTTCTATCTTCACTGACAATTTGCCAGTCTAGTACAGATGTACTTCCGGCTGTTCCTCCACAGTCCTGCTTTCCCTACGGGCTTTTCTGGTTATCGGACCTTTCTGGTTATCAGCGATGGTGGGGCTAAGTGCATTCGACCCCAGTGTTCAACTGGTACTTAATTTATCGATCGCGAATGGGTGAACGGCAAAGTTGACCTCGGTGGAATTTGAACTCAGAACTAAAGACGGACGAAATGTTGCAAAGCATTTTTGCCCTGTGTGCCAGCTTCTGTCAGTTCGTCGCAGCTTCTGCCAGTTCGTCGCCTTCATTAATATTCATATTAACTAGTAATAAAATAAAACTGAAATGATATACAACCAGTACATATGTTTTATTGCCAGCATGAACCTACCAAAAGACAACAGTACTTTCTTTAACACTCGATTTCTCATTAAGAAGCTAGCTAACACATACAAAAGTGCACACGCATACACACACATATATATATATACATATGTATACGTGTGCATATTTATGTCTACGAATAGGTAAATATGTATCTTGATGTATGTAATATATATATATATATATATATATATATATATATATATATATATATATATATATATGTGTGTGTGTGTGTGTGTGTGTGTGTGTGCATATATATATATGTATATATATGTGTATGTATGTCTGTCTGTATGCATATATATATATATATATATATATATATATGACAATATCTTCCATGCATACCATCAGTATGTACAATCTTATCAGTATGTAAAATCAGATTATACAGATTATATAAGACTACTTACATATGTAGGCATACAGTTATAAACGTATGTATGTATGTATGTATGTATGTATGTATGTATGTATGTATCCATCTTTGTAGCTACCTATTTAATTATCTTTTTTTTTTTGTATCTATATTTATCTTATAGGCACCGCTGGAATATGATAAGAATGCCATTTTTCATCTCAGTATATTTCTAGTGATTTTCTCTTATCTGTCCCCTTTTTTTAATAGTTATTCGTGGAATGTTGAAACTATGGCTACATCGATACCTAAATGCATACATGCATACATTCAAACATGCATACATTTTTACATACATGCGTACAAGCGTACGAACATGCATGTACTCATACATTAATTTGGGACAGAGAAATGAGTGCAAACTGGTTGATATTATCTGTTCAGGAGATGGTAATATAATGTTCAAAATATAAGACGAAAACATACATAACAAATTAATAAGAAATCTGCAGATAGATCTTTCCATTTATACCTGTGATTATTGGT
>NC_142947.1:16696894-16699394 GCF_046866305.1 Octopus bimaculoides
GCATACATAAAACAAGACATATGAATCTGCACGTATATATATATATATATATATATATATATATATATATATATATATATATATATATATATATATATATATATATATATATATATATATATATATATATATATATATATATATATACATACAATATATATATATATATATATATATATATATATATATATATATATATATACATATACATATATATATATATATATATATATATATATATATATATATATATATATATATATATATATGCGAGTAAAAATAAATACAAAAAAAGTGGGGTTTTTGTATGATTGTGTATAGAGGAATATATTATTTTGTTTAAAAGAGTTCCAACACTGTCTGTTTTTTATGTTTTATTTATATTCCTGCAGAACCAATGTGGGGTATAGAATATGGAATATACAGTATATAATATGATATACAATATATAATATAAAATAAAATAAAATAAAAATGGTTGGCACCATGAAATAAAGTATTGAATGTAGATGAAATATTGAGTGTTCAATATAAAGGATCAAATATATAAATATAAATATAAATATATAAAGGCGACTCGAGTTTCAGGGCTATTTCCCTTCGTCATGGCCGGTATGACAGACTTTAACGGACTGTATATATATATATATATATATATATATATATATATATATATATATACACATGCAAAAATACCCTGTTGTTGATTTTGAAATTTAAATTAAGGAACCTTGAATCTATGTTAGAAACTGGTCCTTTCTCTACTGGCAAGGGGTCTTGAAATAAAGCTGAATAATGGCATACATACATGGTTTCCTTCAACTATGCCTTACAATGGGTTTCTGCACAAGTAAAGTTTCACCGGAAAGCAGTTACCTGAATAAGGATTCTTTTTTTTTTTTTTTACGACCAGCAGTTCTGGGTACATGTGAGTCACTGATGTCCTTGGGAAAGACCGAATGGTGCCAAAAACCTTGGCACCAGTTTTGTTGCAGTTGGTCCCATTCAATCGCAGAATTGGAACAGATGCAGCAACGCATCGCATCGGACGCACAAACACTACAACAATGACAAATAAGTATCCTCTTAGGAAACTAATACCGAATTTCTTGAGGTTTGATTTCTTCTTCTTCTTCTTCTTCTTCTTCTTCTTCTTCTTCTTCTTCTTCTTCTTCTTCTTCTTCTTCTTCTTCTTCTTCTTCTTCTTCTTCTTCTTCGTCTCTATCCCTATCTGCATCTATTACTTCAAAAATCTCTCCTCGTCCTCTCATTAACACTAATCCAATCCTCTCTCTTCCCCTCGGGATTTTTTTCACGTCAAATTAATTTTAAGGCAATTACTAAATGTATGTATTCTGATACAGATTTAATTAACTCAGGTCTATGATGCAATATGTTAACATCTGTTTTTCACACACATACGTACACACACAGATGCAGGCACACGCGCGCATACCCGCACACAAAAGGACACGTACAAATACATAAAACAGATATACATATGTGCGAATAAATATGTACGTATCTGTCTTATACACACAAAGTAGATATAAAATATTAGTGAATTTGATAGTCGTCGGGGTCACATGTGTCAATGTATTATATATATATATATATATATATATATATATATATATATACATGCATATGGATGTATGTACGTATACATGTTGTATACGTATATATATTATCGCTAATTACATGTACTTCTGTGGAAGATAACTGAGAAACGAGACTCTGAAACAAAGAGTATATTTGAAATATTTACCCAGAATTATCCTGGCCTTGATTTTACTCTAGATGGAGTCACTGGTGTGGAACAGTTTGAAAACTAATCTTCTTCTTCTCCCTCTTTCTTTCAGTCTCACACGCAGGCACAACGTGCATATACTTACATATATATATATATATATATATATATATATATATATAGATAGATAGATAGATAGATAGATAGATAGATAGATAGATAGATATGCGCATGTATGCGTGTGTTAGAGGTATAGGTACTTAACAAATTTAGAGGTATGTTAGACACTGATTAAAGTATCTGGTGAAAATCTCAATATAAATATGCATATTATATATATATGAAACTAATAAGTTACGTCTTGCTAGCTCACAGACTCTTCCTCTTTTTATATGTATATACTATGATTGTTATTTCAAATTTTAGCACAAGGCCAGAAATTTCGAGGGAAGAGATAATTCGATTGCATCGACCTCACTGCACAACTGGTATTTATTTTATCGACTCCAAAAGGATGAAAAGAAAATTCGACTTCAGCTGAATTTGAACTGAGAACGTAAGTACGGGCGATACACCACTAAGCATCTTGCCAGGTGTGCTAACGATTCTACCAGCTCACCGATTATATAATAATAGTAAATGTTTTAATCATAACTCTCCAACAGAACGTGACACATATGCAAACTGATTAACGAAGCGACAATCGGAATTGTAGGATGATCATTTTTATTTAACGGCATTTCGTATCTC
>NC_142947.1:16704394-16709394 GCF_046866305.1 Octopus bimaculoides
ACATAATTTTTCTCGTCTGGCCGTAAAGCCTTTTCTGTTTGTTTTCCTGTCTTGTTTTTTGTCCGCCAGTACATTCCTCCATGGCTAGATTTAATTTGCGTATACAAATTTAATCTGCGATCCATGGGACGAGCCGTTTTAGCGATGCGTCCTGCCCAAGCTCGTCGAAACGCCGGTGTTAAAACGTGGGTGGCTGATGAAGGAGATGTTCTCTACGTTTGTTTGCAATGTCCTGTACCCAGTTATGCACCTATACATACAGGTGGATGTCGCTATACACATACCTGTATGTATATATGCATATACTCATTTACTATTTGTTTTTATATATATATATATATATATATATATATATATGAGCATATATATGTTTATATAATGCATGTATTAATATACACATATGCACGCAAATATATGAATGTACGTATAAATGTAGATAGATATTAACATGCATTTAGATTATTATTTGTGTATGTGTGTTTTCGTGTGCGCCCACGTGTGCGCGCGCGCGCGGATCCACACACATTCCGTAAGCTTGTATGTTAAGGAGGTACACTCACATATATATAAACACGCACATGCACACAGACACACTTATAGACCATAGGAACACGCATAGTGATGTGTACCTATTCGTGTGTATGTGCGTGTTTGTTTGTGTTTGTGTTTGTGTGTGCGCGTGTGTGGTGCCGGATTTGGTGGGGGGGGGGGTGCGCGTGTGGGTGCGTGAGTACCCCACATATCTTGCTGCAATAAGAAAGAAATAGCATAACCTAGGTCTCTGTGGATGCTGCCTGAAGAAGTTTGATATTAGTGATGTACTTCGCTGTTGATACTGACACACCCAAAACCTCGACAATAGGGGTGGCTAACGGGTGTTTTATCATGTGCTGGATTAGCAATGCGCACCATGTGGTAGCAGTAGCGGTGGTGGCGACGCTAATGGCGGCGGCGGTGGTGGAGATAATGGTTATGGTGGTGGTGGTGGTGATGTATCGGTCGTGGTTTTGGTAGTGGTGCTGGCAGTAGTGGAGGTGATGGCAGTGGTAGTTTTGGTAGTGAGTATGTGGCGGGGTGGCGGCGGCGGTGGTGGTGGTGGTGGCTTGCAGTGACGGTGGTGGCGGCGGCGACGGTGATTGCATTGGTTATGGCGTAAGAATCAGAATGCTAGGTCTCTGCTGTTTTAAACAGTTTGTAGAAGAAACTGTTGTTTTAATTCAACAGATTTACGAGAAAAGGAATTCCAGTCATGACCACTCCATCTACTCCTTTACCCTTTTACTTGTTTCAGTCATTTGACTGCGTCCATGCTGGAGCACCGCCTTTAGTCGAGCAAATCGACTTCAGGGCTTATTCTTTGGAAGCCTAGTACTTATTCTATCAGTCTCTGTTGCCGAACCGCTAAGTTACGGGGACGTAAACACACCAGCATCGGTTGTCAAGCGATGTTGGGGGGACAAACACAGGCACACAAACACATACATACACATACATATATATATATATATATAAATATATATATATATATATATATACATATATACGACGGGCTTCTTTCAGTTTCTGTCTACCAAATCCACTCACAAGGCTTTGGTTGGCCCGAGGCTATAGTAGAAGACACCTGCCCAAGGTGCCACGCAGTGGGACTGAACCTAGAACCATTTTCCTTCAACCATTTTCCTTCAACATATTGGCACAGCTATGGCTGTGTTGTTAAGAAGCTTGTTTTATAACCACGCCTTCTTCTATAGCCCTGGAGCAATCAGTACCTTGTGAGTGAATTTGGTAGACAGAAACTGTGTGGAATTATTATGGCCAGGTTCCAACCCGGGCCGCAGCAACAAAGTTTATTCTCTACACTTCTCTGTCCGTCATCACAACCTCGTGATTCTGGATACATTCCAGGCCAGTATCTGCAATCAAGTTGTTCATGTGTGACAACGTTTTCCTTTTGTTACGTCAACGATGAAGTGAAATGGCTGCAATATATGACAAATGAATGCCCTTACGGAGACCAGCCGAAAGATAGCGAGATCAAGCAAAGACGGCTGCGACTATCTGGTCACTGCGTGCGCCACTCTGACTTGGAAGCATCCAAATTAGTCTTGTGGGACGCACTGTGTGGACGTGGGTCCCACAATACTTCGAGAGAGTGCGGCAGTAAGGCCTTAATCCAATGACTGAAGCAATTAAAAGATAAAATAGCTTTTCAAGACCGTAATATATCATTTGAGGGAAATCTGGCTGCTGTTTCTTGCAAGCCGAGCAACGACGTATAGGCATCCTCGTTATCGTATTGTCGCAATAGTAGTAATAGAAGTAAGGCTTGTTGTCGTTGCGTTCTTGGTAATGCTGGCAATGGTATATGTGTGTGTGGCGGTAGTGATGTTGTTGTTGTTGTTGGTGGTGGTGGTGGTAGTTTCGGTGGAGCGCTGAAGTGCTGGAGTGGTGCTCTCGGCCGACTTTTCTGGTTATCTGAGAGATGTGAGAGATGCTCTGCATAATGTGTCACACAAGCACGCCTATAGTCTCACGCAGGCAAACCTACATATGAGTGTATTTGTGCTTTGCCTTTTTGTGTAGTTGTGTTTTGCGTTTATATGTGTGTGCACGTGACACACATACACACATACACACACACACACATATATGAGACGTGAATATGTACACACACATAAACACACACAAAAACACATATCTATCTTTGCAAACGTTCTTATGTGCCCATGTCCGTATATGTAAGAATGCATGTATATGTGTGGATAGGTATGTGTATATTTATATATATATATATATATATATACATGTGTATGTGTGTTTGTGTGTGTATTTATGCATGCTTGTATATATTACAAAACCTATACATGTGTATAGAATACATATACCAGTATGTTATAAACTGACATAGACATATACATATGTGCATTCACACACGTATAAATTAAATTTAGATGTATACATGCAAATGTAAGTTCTGATGGTTTAACATCTGTGCATATATCTTGCATATCTATATATTTGTACATCTATATATCTATATATTTATCTCGTCTCGGTGTCTCTCTTTCTCACGATAATTTTCACACACACACAGAGACAAAGACACACATGTATGTATGTATGTATTATATATATATATATATATATATATACTGAGAGAGAGAGAGAGAGAGAGAGAGAATGGGAAAGAAATTCATATACATGTACATTTACATATACACACACACACAGAGATACACATGCATACACTCAAAAGCGCGCACTCACACACATACACGCACAAACACACACGCGCGCACACAAACACACGCATGCATACACACATACAAGCACACACACACACACACACACACACATATGTGTGTGTACACAGTCATACCCAATAACAAACATTCACATACGCTCATGGATCCACATCCCCCGAAGCCTGTAGTGATAAATAGGTTATGAAAATAAGCCATGCCAATATGCTACCTTCCTAACAGATAACCAAAGAAATAGGATGCCTTAAGCTGTTATTTCTACAAACTTTCTCTATTTTTTCTTTTACTTTCGTCTTTTCTCTTATCTCTTATAGTCATTTCAGTCTCAAGTATTCTTGCTCCTTGATTTCGTTTGTATATTTATTTATTATGTTTAAATATGTTTTGCTTTTGCTGCGTATAAATGGACATCACTGCATTGTTATGTTGCGAGTATTCTTTTATATGTCCGTTATAAATTCTTTTATGTCTTTTTACCCATCAAAGCACGCTCATGCTAGGGCACAGCCTTTAAGGATTTTCTATTCGATCATGTCACATCCTCCCCATCACCAAACGCTGCATTTATTTCAATCTGGTATTAGTTAGTTAATTTATCATTGAGTATTTAAACTTAAACTGAATATTCAGTTATATATATATATATATATATATATATATATATATATATATATATATATACATATATACATGTATACACATATGCACGCATACACACACACACACACACACACACACACAGACACACACACGCACACACATATACACACATGAATATGTATATGTGTGCATCTATGAGATAGTAGACACACGTGTACGTATATTTCTATAATATGAATTTGACATGGGCGATCGTTGTATTCTTTCTTGTTTTGAGGTCCACAGCCAAACGGCTCGGTGGATTCGCGTGAAAAATGACACACATGCGGTTTGTATTTTTTCCTAGTCCCCATAGTTACCGAGAAAATCGATTAAAACCTTTTCTAATTACACTGGTGCCAAACTGTATCGGCCTTTGCCTTTCCTTTGGATAACATTGGTAGCGTGGAGAGAGGAGATTGCTATGCATGGGCGACTGCTGCTCTTCCATAAACAACCTTGCCCAGACTTGCGCTTCGGAGGGTAACTTTCTCGGAGCAAGCCCATGGTCATTCACGACCGAAGGGGGTCCCTATATGTGTATGTGTGTGTATTTATGCGTAGTGTATTGTACCTAATATATAGTACAATGTACATAGTATTTCTGAGGACTGAAATAAACAACGCTAAAGATTTATTTTCTTCGGCCAGTATTTCTATAAAGCAAATATTTGAAATAAAGGGCTAACTTTGGTTTGATTGAACTAATCAACTTTAAATCAAGTAACACATGCTACATTTGCCATGCAGGAAGATAACATCGTTTTCGTGCAATGGATGGAATAGAAATTCTTCCTATAACATAAATGTCTGTCTTGGGGTACAATACTTCATATTCCATTAGCAAACCTGGCCACCCAGTTTTAACTTTTTAACGAAACGATCTTTATATTCTGTGGCACTTGTATGAACCTTCAAGTGTAAATACAACAACTGGTTGCCGATAAGAATAGACATATGCGCGTCCCAGAAAATAACTTTACTAGTGTCTGTAAATATCATTTGAACATTCTCATACATTTTATAAGCTTGAATATTTTTTGCATGTTTTCAAGGATATATCTAATTCCATGTGATGTAACCAAAAAAGAAAGCTAT
>NC_142947.1:16714394-16739394 GCF_046866305.1 Octopus bimaculoides
ACGCTTATCAGCACCATACATCGAGTCTGATTCTTGACGCATACGGTTCCATTTTAAGCATTACAATAGATTTATGAAACAATAAGCTCCAAGTAGCTAACGGAGTAACTTCCTAAGCACTCGACTTCATTTCCTTTCTCTTGTCAAGTTTTGTTTTTACTGTACACATTGCTTTGACAATGTGAATAATTTTTTTTTCCTTCCGCGTCAAAACCTTTTAAATAATCAAATTTAATATCCAGTGTATAGTGACGCATACGTGGAGGCGCAATAGCCCAGTGGTTAGGGCAGCGGACTCGCGGTCATAGGATCGCGGTTTCGATTCCCATACCGAGCGTTATGAGTGTTTATTGAGCGAAAACACCTAAAGCTCCACGAGGATCCGGCAGGGGATGGTGACGAACCCTGCTGTACTCTTTCACCACAACTTTCTCTCACTCTTACTTCCTGTTTCTGTTGTGCCTGTAATTCAAAGGGTCAGCCTTGTCACATTCTGTGTCACGCTGAATATCCCCGAGAATTACGTTAAGGGTACACGTGTCTGTGGAGTGCTCAGCCACTTGCACGTTAATTTCACGAGCAGGCTGTTCCGTTGATCGGATCAACTGGAACCCTCGACGTCGTAAGCGACGGAGTGCCAACAACAAGTGACGCATACACAAACACTTGCATACTCACACATTTACACACACACACACACACACACACACGTACATATACGTACAGATACATACACGCACACATATATACACGCACAGAAAAAAAAGACGGCAAGAAAGGGAGAAAGCGATTTAATGAAAGTTGAAAAATTTAAAAGAACAGTATGTTATAGTTTCGACTATAGAATTGTTTGTAAGATTACTAAATTATAATTCTCTTATAAAATCTGGGAACTGATTAAAATGCAGAAGAAAAAAAAATATATAGAAAGAGCGGTGTATCGTAAATGATGCGTCATACAGGTCTAGAGTGGGATTTTTTTTTCTTAGTGCTGAATGTTGAAGTATTTTTATTTCTTTAATAATCCTTTTTATCAGTGTCACATGTATTTTAGTTTTTTTGAGGGAAAGCTTATAGATGATTTTTGTATATAATATGATATTGGTGGGAGACTTTGTTTTTTTCTTCGAAGTTAACCGCGTGTTGATATATGTGTCAGAGGTTTGTCGAGAATGATACGGGTGAATGTAAGCGTATTTCAAATCTTTAAATATTAAGGGAAACGTAAAATATTCAATTTAGAAATTGGATGGTTGGTAAGTAAGCAGCAGTTTGTCTTCTCATAATCATACATGTATGTGTGTGTAGTGTGAGCAGAATGTATAGGAGTTTTTATGGCTTACGTCAGTGGTGCAAGGAGAGCATCTAACTGTAATCATACGGTACTTACACCTCATTCCTTTACCCGTTCATCCTATCATTTCCATTGATATATATATATATATATATATATATATATATATATATGTATATATATATATATATATATATATATATGAATAAAGTAATCATTTTTTCTTTCGCAAAACAGTTCTTTCCTGATGCTGTTTTGCTTCACTATATAGCTGTTGTAGACAAGTGTTGATCGCCGCCGCTTTTGGATTTACTTTCAATTCAAAACGTCTAGAAAGAAACCATGCAGTACAACTGGAAGATTACAGTGGATACTAAACTTGGTCATGATCAAAAGCTTTGAACCATTCTTGTCTGAGTAGGGTAAGCTATTCTTCATATAAGATGTGCTACGCCACTCAGACTGTGAAGGATGCATTTATGGAATTAGTGAAATTATAAGTTCCGGGTAAGGGAGTTGCTGGGAATCTGCAGTATAATCATAAATACATAAAATATAAAATTATAAAATTATGAAAATTAATCAAATTGCATTTTGTAGATATTATGTGTAAGTTTTATAGAGATACAGTGATTACAGCATTTCTTATAGACTTTATAAATTCTTCAAGGCGGTGCCCCAGTATGGCTGCAGTTCAATGGCTGAAACAAGTAAAAGATAAAAAGAAAATATATATGTGTATATATATATATACATACATGCATACACACACACACACACACACACACACACACACACACACACACACACACAAACACACACACACACACACACACGTACGCACACACACACATATATATATATATATATATTATATATATATATATATAGGCGCAGGAGTGGCTGTGTGGTAAGTAGCTTGCTCACCAACCACATGGTTCCGGGTTGAGTCCCATTGCCTGGCACCTCACCTTGGATAAGTGTCTTCTACTATAGCCTCGGGCCGACCAAAGCCTTGTGAGTGGATTTGGTAGACGGAAACTGAAAGAAGCCCGTCGTATATATATATATATATATATATATATATATATATATATATGTATGTATGTATGTATGTATATGTTTGTGTGTCTGTGTTTGTCCCTCCAACATCGCTTGACAACCGATGCTGGTGTGTTTACATCCCCGTCACTTAGCGGTTCGGCAAGAGAGACCGATAGAATAAGTAGTAGGCTCGACTAAAGGCGGTGCTCCAGCATGGCCGTAGTCAAATGACTGAAACAAATAAAAGAATAAAAGAATAAAAGAATATACATATGTGTATGTGAGTATTTGCGTCTGTGAGTGTGTGTATGTGTATGCGTATGTGTATATGTGTGCGCTTGTGTGTAACTATTAAGTACCCTACTCAGAATGGTTCAAAGTAAAATGTAAGAGAATTGCAATATAATAATTATGATAATATGATGATCATAAGATGATCAAATAGACAGCAAAATGATAATATATATAGTTTTAAATATTTTTGCCGTTACTTTTAAATAGAAAACAGAGCACTTAACGCCGAAGTGTGAGTGATATTATTTTGCAAATGTTTCTACTTCTAATTTAACTGAAGTTAATGTGCTGAGCGACGGAAATTAAATTATTACCACTTTTTGAAAACAGGTGTCTCATTGAAAAGATTTGTACGTCATTACAAAATGGTCTGTTAAAATATGCATGCTTGTTAAATATATATATATATATATATATATATATATATATATATATAGTTCTATATTTAAGAGATGAGGAATTATTTACATTATTTACATTATTTACATTTGACGGATATTTGTCCTCATCTTGTTTGTTGTTAACACAACGTTTCGGCTGATATACCCTCCAGCCTTCGTCAGGTGTCTTGGGGAAATTTCGAACCTGGGTTCTCATTCCTAACGATGTTACTATTAATAATAGTAATAATAGTAATAATAATAATAATAATATAATAATAATAGTAACATCGTTAGGAATGAGAACCCAGGTTCGAAATTTCCCCAAGACACCTGACGAAGGCTGGAGGGTATATCAGCCGAAACGTTGTGATAACAACAAACAAAATGAGGACAAATATCCGTCAAATGTAAATAATGTAAATAATATATATATGGGAGAATATACAAATAATAACAACAGACGAGGACAGGTGGTGTAAATAACAAAAGTATATATTAGTATGACGCTCGGGAATACGGAAAGTCTTTGACGTTTCGAGCTACGCTCTTCAACAGAAAGAATACGGAGACAAGGAGAAAAACACGGAGAAAAAAAATTGAATAGTGTTCAGTCAACGGTCAATCATATATATATATACACACACACTTGTATATATATATGCATACATGTAGATCTTTGTGTGAGCGTTATGCTGAAAGGGTAGGAGTTGCATAGTGACTCAAGTGTCGTAAGTTTCGGGTATTGGTATTTATCAAGTGTTAGGTAAGTACCAGTGCTCAAAAATGTTGGCCCTATGATCACTTTATAACTTCTGCCGAACGACTCCGAAAGGATAGTCAAAGTCGACAGCTGTGGCATTTGAACTCAAAACGTAAGGTCGGAAGAAATGCTGCTAAGCATTTATTCCAGCGTCATAACGATTCTGCCAGCTCGCTGCCCTATTTACGTATACGTATATTAATGCTTGTTTTTTATGCATTATCTCACATAAAAGAAATACATTTATTGAAAGATCACACTATTACTGAGAGCATTGACGCAGTGTATCAAATTATTTTTTATTAGGTAAACATTGACATTAGGAAAACATTTTCGAAGTTTCACTAAATGTGTCTACGTCAAATAATTTGACAAAGCCACGATCGAAAAAAACTTCGAAATCTATCTTTCCTTTGTGTGTCTGAACGCGCATGTCTGCAAATATCAGGAGTGGCTGTGTGGTAAGTAGCTTGCTTACCAACCACATGGTTCCGGGTTCATTCTCACTGCGTGGCACTTTGGGCAAGTGTCTTCTTCTATAGCCTCGGGCCGACCAAAACCTTGTGAGTGGGTTTGGTAGACAGAAACTGAAAGAAGCTCCTCGTATATATGTGTGCATATATATATATATATATATATATATATATATATATATATATAAGCAATGTTAATTCTCTAAATGAAGTATTAACAGTAACTGCACGATAAAGTGTAGTATATTGCCACTTAAGTGTGGCTGACCCCTAGGGGTGGATGTTACTGTTGCTTTTAGCCCCAGGAGGACATCTCCTCCAGCTGGCTTATCGACACACGACTGTGTCCTGTTTGCCAAGGGAGTTATCCCTCTCACCACGACCAGCAGCACGAACGTATCCGGATTTCAGGGTTATTTCCCTTCTTCGGCGTTCGACAGCTGATGACCTTGGTGAGAGAGAAAAACCTGGCAAAATCTTATATCTTCTTTTCCAGTGACATTCTTCACTGATATTGAAAAGGTGAAAACAAGCAATGTTAATTCTCTAAATGAAGTATTAACAGTAACTGCACGATAAAGTGTAGTATATTGCCACTTAAGTGTGGCTGACCCCTAGGGGTGGATGTTACTGTTGCTTTAAGCCCCAGGAGGACATCTCCTCCAGCTGGCTTATCGACACACGACTGTGTCCTGTTTGCCAAGGGAGTTATCCCTCTCGATAAGCCAGCTGGAGGAGATGTCCTCCTGGGGCTAAAAGCAACAGTAACATCCACCCCTAGGGGTCAGCCACACTTAAGTGGCAATATACTACACTTTATCGTGCAGTTACTGTTAATACTTCATTTAGAGAATTAACATTGCTTGTTTTCACCTTTTCAATATCAGTGAAGAATGTCACTGGAAAAGAAGATATAAGATTTTGCCAGGTTTTTCTCTCTCACCAAGGTCATCAGCTGTCGAACGCCGAAGAAGGGAAATAACCCTGAAATCCGGATACGTTCGTGCTGCTGGTCGTGGTGAGAGGGATAACTCCCTTGGCAAACAGGACACAGTCGTGTGTCGATAAGCCAGCTGGAGGAGATGTCCTCCTGGGGCTAAAAGCAACAGTAACATCCACCCCTAGGGGTCAGCCACACTTAAGTGGCAATATACTACACTTTATCGTGCAGTTACTGTTAATACTTCATTTAGAGAATTAACATTGCTTGTTTTCACCTTTTCAATATCAGTGAAGAATGTCACTGGAAAAGAAGATATAAGATTTTGCCAGGTTTTTCTCTCTCACCAAGGTCATCAGCTGTCGAACGCCGAAGAAGGGAAATAACCCTGAAATCCGGATACGTTCGTGCTGCTGGTCGTGGTGAGAGGGATAACTCCCTTGGCAAACAGGACACAGTCGTGTGTCGATAAGCCAGCTGGAGGAGATGTCCTCCTGGGGCTAAAAGCAACAGTAACATCCACCCCTAGGGGTCAGCCACACTTAAGTGGCAATATACTACACTTTATATATATATATATATATATATATATATATATATATATATATATATATATATAGATATATATATATATATATATATATATATATATATATATATATATATATATGCATGTGTATGTATATGTTTGTGTGTCTGTGTTTGTTCCCCCAACATCGCTTGACAACCGATGCTGGTGTGTTTATATATATGTATATGTATGTGTACATATATATATATATATATATGTACATACACATACATAGACACATATACTTATATATATATATATATACATATACATACATACATGCACGCGCACACACACACGCACACACACACACACACACACACACACACACACACATATATATATATATATATATATATATATATATATATATATATATATATATATACACTCACACACATATACACATACATCTCACTAAGACTTGTTGCATATACACACATACAGATAGAGCACACACGCAATCACACACACATAGAAACACACACACACTCACACTCACATTACACGTACGCGTTCACATACATAAACATATATTAAACACCATTATTTCAATTTTTGTAGACACATTGGTTCAGATTTTTTCATATTTGCATTGCATGAACATTCGTCACTTCCTTCTAATCTTTCCCACCATTCCACATTTCGGCTCGTTACTCCTGACACTGCCAATCCGTCCTCATTTCTGAGCCACCCACCTTCCCATCCTATCCACCGCTTCAATCACCCTCTTTCTTCAACTCCTCTTATTTTCAACTCCGTCACATATCCCTTACTTATTTATTCGACTTCTTAGCAAAGTTAGAACAAGACATCCTGGAATGGGTTGCTGACAAAAGGAAGCCAAAAGAAACACACACACACACACACACACACACTTACACAAACACGCACGCACGCACACACACACATGAACACATACACACACCATACAACACAAGCATATATCTATATATAAATGTTTATATATATATATGTGTGTGTGTGTGTGTGTATATATGTATGTATATATATGTATGTGTGCATTAACTTATATAGATATATGTATGGATATGTGTTTAAACTTATATGCATGTGTGTTCGTGTGTGTAGTGTGTGCGTGCGTGTATGTTTAGTTTGGCGGGCATGCGTATATGTGAGTGAATATATGTATGCATATGCATGTATACATATAGCATACATTCAGAAGACATCATACCATATATATTTAGATATATGAGCCGCATATGCACAGAGGTACAGACGCACACGTACACACATACACACATGTGCACGCAGATACACTCACATACACACTCGTATACACACACGCGTACACACGCAAACGTGCACACAAACACACACACTCATACACACACACACTCGCACACACACACACACACACACGTACACACACACACACGTGCACACATACACACACACACACATACTCACATATGTATAGATGTACATACACAGAAACTAAATCAATATTTATATTTTATTGTAAGACTCAGTTGATAAGTTCAAAGCTTTGTAGCAACCATTTTGTTTTGCGAACACACACACACGAACATATACACATACACACACACACAATGCACACATACACATGCAAACAGACATACAAACACACGCACACTCACTGCACATAAATGCATATATGTGGAAGGCCAGGAGCACGCACTAGCTCTGTCGCATTTACACACAAACTTACGCTTACATAGATGAAAACATATGTAGCTATCTATACACATATACACACATATATACTGTCAACGAACGAACGAAAAACGAAAAAGGAAAAGAGGATACCAGAATAATCGTAATACATCTACCAACACTTTCACGCATACTGCAATCACAACGTTATACACACACACACACACACATACACACGCACACACACACACACACATACATACATACATATATATATATATATATATATATATATATATATATTGTTGTACTTGGGGATGGTCATATTGCCAGTTTAGCCAATAAAAACACACGCACTGTATATTTGGTGTTAATTTTTTTTTTTTTTTTTTTTTCAGCTTTATATTACATTAATCTTAATCTTAATCTTATTTCGGCCAGAGTTCTTTCGTCACACTTCTGTGACCTCATCAGTGGTCCTTTGTTTCCTTCTTTCTTATGTGTGTCTCACCTTGCTAACTATCAGCCATTTTGTATTTTGTATTCCTATTGTATGTGTCTACGCATGCGTACAAACGAACACGTATTAACAGAGAATATAGGTGATACAGACACTCCCCATACACACATGCACTTACAAAAGACACAGACACATTGAAGGACACGCATGCGTAGACACATACAATAGGAATACAAAATACAAAATGGCTGATAGTTAGCAAGGTGAGACACACATAAGAAAGAAGGAAACAAAGGACCACTGATGAGGTCACAGAAGTGTGACGAAAGAACTCTGGCCGAAATAAGATTAAGATTAAGATTAATGTAATATAAAGCTGAAAAAAAAAAAAAAATTAACACCAAATATACAGTGCGTGTGTTTTTATTGGCTAAACTGGCAATATGACCATCCCCAAGTACAACAACATCTGTTTCAACACACGATTTCACATAAAAAATCTTGCAAAACAAATATATATATATATATATATATCTGTATAGGCGAGATTGATCCATAGCACACGCATATAAACGTGCATATGTATATGCATACTTGGAGCTATTTCAGGCGTGTGTCTTCGCGCGCGCGTATCTGTGTGTGTATCTGTCTGTTTGTCTGTCTGTTTGACAGTGTGTTTCCTGAAACAAATAGCCATTCACCCGAAAAATGTATGTATGTCTATATATATATATATATATATATATATATATATATATATATATATATATATATATATATAAGCGAAAGAAACACACACGCACACACACACACACACGCATTCATGAACGCAAACTCAGATTTATACAACACAAGCGTATCTATCTATCTATCTATCTATCTATCTATCTATCTATCTATCTATCCATCTATCTATCTATCTCTGTATGTTCCTGTACATAGATATGTGTATGTACACACACACACATATAAAATATAAAACAAAGCAGAAGATATATGTTTTTCGTGTTTTTACCGAATAAGAACTGTAACTTAAGAAGGTTCTAACCAATCATTGAACTAATGCTAAAATAGCAAAGAAATGAGTAAGATGAAAAGCGGAGAAGGCTCAAAAATAACCAGATACTTTTAGATATTTAGAAATATCACGGAAAGAAAACAAGATCAGAAGTTAGCTTAACTTTTAGAAATAGAAATTCAATAATGATGATGATGATGATGATGATGATGATGATGATAATAATAATGGTGTACGAATGGAACATAAGTATAATGTTATTAAAGAAAATTTTTTATCGAAGATTCTAGGAGGAGTCTGACGCTCAGTATTTCTGAAGGCGTTAGAAAAACCGACGAAGAAGGCAGCACTTCGATTTTAGAGGTAGCCAGTGAATTTATCAAGGGTCTAGAGGCAGAAAGAAAAGAAATCATATTAGATATTGTATACAAACACTTACGAAAGAAAACATCTACGATTCCAGCTGAACATACTGAATAAAACATAGGTGTAGTAGAGAACAGCAGCACTCTTTCAATGTCCACGAAGCAAAGTCGATCGAAGTTAACTTGATCTTTCATTCTTTTGGGCATCGATAAAAAATGTGCCAATCCATTATGTTGAATTGCAGGAACTTTAAGAATGACAGACTGGGCACCATCTGGTATTTTAGTCTGGCTCTGTGTTCTGAGTTCAAATTCCGCCGTAGCCTGTTGGAGTGATTGATTTAATCCATTGCCCGGTTTATCCTGGGAATCTTTAATGAAGTCTACTTCGATGAAAGCATTCGGGTCAAGAATCTTGTTTCAAGATAAACTCTTCCCTCTTTTCCACCCTCATCTTCTATGAGGCCGTGTAACTGGTCATAGGTACTAAATCCACCCCCACCGCTCGAATAAAAGATAAAAACTCTATAAAGAAAAAACTGAGTAGCCATGGAGACTAATGTCAAACATACGAATGATACCAGGTATGTAGATAAAATACCAGTCTTAATGGACACAAAGAGTGTGTCCAAAGACAAAATCTAGAAAACAGGTTCGTGCTGAAATTCGACATACAAAGAGTAGATTGCAATTCCATTCTAAGACAAATATTTAGAACAAAAACAACAAAGATATGACGTCAGTTTATACCAAAGATATAAATACATGCATGTACTTACACTGTGATAGTGAATGTTCGCACAGATAAAGTATGTCAGTATCAAAACCCATATTTAGAAGAGAATTTAACTTCTCATTCGCAAACGGAGCATGAAATAGAGAAATACACGGAATAATGCAAATACTAGTCAACAACAAGTTTAAATGTTATTACCATATGTAACGAGAATTATAGAATATAGTTACACAGCGTTAGTGAAATTCATATAGAATTTAAGAACAAATGACGTGATATATAATATACATATTATCCTTAACTAGGTCTACTATGGAAATTAAAAGATATGTAATCTTTGTGCATCTGGAAGTTATAAAACACTACAAACACTCGTCAACAATGAGTATTCTAGCAAAGGAAATTTCAAGTAATAGAACAACATAAGAAGAAACGACGCTACAGTAAATACGTTGGTCCTCATAACTATTAGAATTACACAAGTCACACAAAATGCGTTGCATGAATCAAATGCATACTAACTATAGAAAAGATGAGGCGCATAAAATATTTATCAAAAACGATAAAAAAAATTATACGCTACAACACTAAAATTAAATACATTTTTTTATCAATAACATGCTAATTAAGGCAGACGGAAAATCAATTACAGACGTAATAGCTGTAAACTTCATGGCCTTAAATATTGCATTAGCTCTACATATACGACTTTCTACTATCGGTTCACCATGCACTTATGCCGAGGAGCAACTGCAATACTTATCATCACACAACACGAAACAAAAATAGATAGGAAAACTTTAGCAATTGGCATTTTTATTATCTTCAGAATTCTTCAATAATATATGATTACTGATAAAAACAATACTTATGTCACAAAACAACTCTGAAATAAACGCACACCAGTTGCAATTTAGTCGTAGTTACATCACATTAAAAAAATTTCCTATATTAAATATACATTTCCATACACAATGTAAGTATTAAAAAAATATATTTAACGAAAATCACATTAAAATTTTATGTTGCAATATCCCTTATTTTGCAAAACATTAACAGATTTTAACCAGTTGAAATTGCTTGTCACCAACCTCAATTCCGTTACTTGTGATGAAATTAACTGCAAAATCCATGGGTAGTGTCTGTTCTGAATATATCATTTTTAATATTTGTGTGAGTATTATTCTAAGGCCCTTGTAGTAGTGTCGTTTGTGGTGGACGCATTCAAAAGGGGTTTATATATATATATATATATATATATATATATATATATATATATATATATATATATATATATATATATATATATATATATATATACATACATACATACATACATGCATACATACATACATACATACATACATACATACATACATACATACATACATACATACATACATACATATGAGTGTGTGTATGTGTGTGTGCATGTTATAAGCACATTAAACAATTCCACAAAAATTATAAAAATAATAGCACAGCATTAATGAAATTCTTATAGAGTTTAAGAACAAAAGGCAAAACATATTTACGATTGAAACGTTCATTTTATATGCATTGATACGATTACACGAATGCAACGAAACTTATGTTTGCATTTCGAAGCGAGCGATTGTGTCCGAGTAACTGTGAGACATCATAGAAGAATATTTAATTGGAATACGTTATAGTTATGTGTAGAGAATATCACGTTGACATGCCATCAGAAAGCGTACGATATATTCGAGTATCAGAGGATACTGAAACAATTAGAAGGAATACAGTGAACAGCCCTTGTTTACATTGATTGAAGTAAGATGTTTGCTCTTGCTATTTCAGATCGTTGTGTGTGAAAGATTATGCACTTTAATTTCAATTATCAAACACATAAGTTCATAATTGTGCAAGAAATAAATCAACGTGTTTAAGAAAGGCAGAAAACATTTGCAGAAAACGTGATCATAACATGAATAGTTGGCTTTTCATGAGTTACTAAGCTTATTTGAAAAACAAGCAAAACTTCTCTATTTGTCGGAAAGTGATCCACGACAACTTTATGGGCGTCCTCTTTACTGTAAATGAGTAATAGCTTGGCAGGCACCGTGTGACAAACTTAAGTAGAAAACACCCACATTTACTTGAAAAGAGCGGGCATGCATCTGATCGCTATTTATTAATGTTGCAGAACTTCTTTTTCCCAGAAGTGAAGACTTGAAGAGTTAGCATTAAAGTGTGGCATGAATGGTTCCAACAATAAAGAGCAACTGCCCAAACACTAAGACATTTCATGGGCGTCATTAAAAAAATGTTTATCGTCCATGTCGTTTCCCAGTGCGGTGACATGCTATAGTCTGCTCGGACGCCTGATCTTTCGGTTTGTGATTATTTCCTTTGAGACTAGCTCAAAGGGAATGTGCTCTTCAATAAAGTGCGTATATCAGCTGAAATAAACGGTTCTATTCATTGGGAAATTACAGTAATACCTCAAGAGAAAACGCGACGCTGAGTGCAGAATTTCCAGGCTAGGTAACAAGTACATGAGCGAGCCAATGGGAGGTATCTGGATGGGCTTATTCTCAAAAGGAAATGAAAAATTACTTATGTGTTACTTATGTTTATAAATGCCATACATTGTTCTATATATTTAATCCATAAATTTTGCGAATATTTGCCATTAATGTATTCGTTTAAAAACAATTAGGCTTCTCTTTTAGAAATTTTACATACATACATACATACATGTATGTATGTATCCGCATAGATACTTTCACACACAGACACAAACAAATACAGTCTTTCCAAAAATAAACAACTCTTTTAAAGCAGATTTTATTCCTTTATTTACTATTTAATCTTGTCTTCATCAAAATACTTGCTCCCACTCGTGACACACCACTTCCAACGGGTTTCCTAAGTTATGAACAAGTACTGGATTACGTTGCATGGGTTGATAGCAGTTCTCGCAGCGAACTTTATCGATCTCTTCTATTACTTGAAATATGTAAACTTCCGGATAGATTTCAACTTGGGGATAAAAAATTTAAGAAAAAAAAAATCTGTTGGAGCTAGATTTAAAGATAAGATGGCTTGAAGGAGAGAGTCAGCTCTACCACGTCTGTTTCTTTGCACTGCCTCTCTCAATGCTCACCTGCATCAACGAAGAAGCAATCTGTATATCTTGACATCACAATCATTGAAACTTACATTTCTTCATATCAGGTCATCCCATAAGTTCTGTCCGAATTTTGAATAAAGAAAATTAGTGATCAAATGTTATATTTAAATGAAATTTAATCATCAATGTATTTTTCCTGGTTATCTATGACTTTCTTCCATCTATTTACAAGCATTTTCATCCCATCAATGTAAAACTCTTTCGGTTTCAAAGCGAAGAACTCTGAAATGTCAGTTTCGACCTCTTCCTGGCTTGCGAAAGTTATGTCCCCCAAATGATTCTGTAAACTACGAAACAAATGGTAGTCTGAAGGAGTAAGGTCGGGAGAATAAGGTGGATGAGGAATTTTTTCCCAACCAAGCTCTTCGATCTTCTGCGATGTGATCTTTGCAGTGTGGAGTCGCGCATTACCCTGATAGAACATCACTTCATTTCGATTCACTAAAGCAGGTCTTTTTTTCTTCAAAGCTTGGTTCAAATGCTCTAATTGCTGACAGTAGGCTTGAGCATTGATTGTTGCATTAGGTGGTAACAATTCAAAGTGAATTACTCCTTTGCAATCCCACCAGATAGAGAGAAGAACCTTTTTTCCCATGAAGTTCCCTTTTCGGTTGTGGTTGAGCTTTTTCCCTTTTACCAAGCCACTGCTTACGACGTTTAACATTTCGATAGAAGATCCATTTTTCGTCACCAGTCACAAGTCTATCCAAAAAGGGTGAAATGAGTTCGCGAGAATGGAGAGAGGAGCAGATGTCAACTCGGGATTTGCGGTTGCTTTCGGACAACTCATGAGGCATCCATTTTTCCTGTTTAGGAACCTTTCCAAGTTGTTGAAGATGACGATGAACAGTTGTATGGTTTAAACCAAGCTTTATTGCCAATTCTTCAACTGATAATGCAGGATTTTCTTCAAGTAGTGCCTCAAGGAGCTTATCATCAAACTCAACTGGGCGTCCTGTTCGAGATTCATCGTCAAGGCTGAAATCTCCGCTTCTGAATTTTGCAAACTATCTTCTGCAAGTTCTTTCATTCAAGCATTCTTTCCCATAAACTGAGTGTATGTTTCGAGTCACTTCGGCTGCAGAGTTTCCTTTTTTGTACTCATAAAGCATTACGTGCCTCAAATGCTCTTTGGGTACTTCCATGTTAGAAAGTATTTTAATCAAAGAAATTTAAATTCTAATATTCTGTAAAATAATATTCAATTAGTTTAAATGTACACAAATGCATAAAAATAATTTTTAATTCCATTAGACATTCTTAAATACTATTAAATTTCATTCAATTTTAAAAAGGTAAAACCGGACAGAACTTATGGGATGACCTGATATTACGAACTCTTCAGAGAGTTTTCATCAGCATTCCAACGAACAAAACAATTTCTAACTAACAGTAAATTAGGTTTCTTTTTTTCTTTTTTCAACATCTATCAGCAGACGCAGTCCAAATTTTACGGGAACATGATACATTTGCAAGTTTTCTTTTTAAGTCATGTGACATGCACTTTTACAGATGTTTACTATTTCTAAAACTTCACAGATAGTCAGGCATATGATTTTCACGGAACACTGTAAATACCTTTGTAATGCGATCGTCATCCACTTACATGATACCAAGCGATTCCCATAGATGACCATTTATTCTCATCACCGAGCGGATATCACTGTACATTGGTAGCGATCCAACCGCTGAAGACGGGACCGAAACTAACAGCCGTGATAAGACCCAGCAGATATTGATGGTCAATTCTATCAAATGTTTTCTCCCTAGTTCTCCCTAGTTCTGCTTCAAGATCGATTATCCTTCGCATGAGCTGGTACGTCTCCCGCTAGATCATCCTACCAGGGCTTTTACTCCCGTTCGACGCAACAGTTGCTGGTTGGAAGAAGCCCCGCACTAGATGGCTTTGATGTGATTGAAGAATATCTCCAGAGGTTCGTGGTCAAGTTGGAAGATGCATAGGGGCTGACACGGGACCGCCAGCGATGGAGAGCATTGGTTGACTCTGGGAAACCTCTGGGACCACTAAATTGGAATGGCCCCAGCCCCATCAAGAGTATGAAGCCGAGCCAAGCCTTAGTGCTGCTTCAAAATCCCAATCAGTTCGCATCACATTTTGTACCTTTTCTATGTTGGAGAGCGACACAGATAGCCGGGTAACTAACACAAAAGTTATTTCTCCTGCTTTCATATTTTTGTCGGCACAACATTAGTATGGTGAGGTTTGTTGTGGAATGGTAACAATTTTGCAGTTGGGTATGAGTTACAAGTATAAATTAGTTGTAGAGGGGTCGATTAGTAGTGGTACTCTTCGCGTTGATGCTGCTAATGTTGGTTTTAGCGATGGTATTGAAAGAGAAGGCAAAGAGTGAAAGAGGAAGAATTAGAACGAGTTAAAGTATGAGTTATAACGTAAATGATAAGGAGGCGGAGAAGAGAGGGAGCAATGAAAAATAAAAGGAAGAGACAAAGAAGTCCTAAGAGAATATTGAAAAGGAGGGAGGTAGAGAAAGACAAAGAGAGAAAGAGAGAGAGAAAGAGAGAGAGAGAAAAAAAAAGAGGGAGAAAGAGAGAGTAAAGACAGAAGACATGTAAGAACGTATACAAACGAGTTTCGGTAATAAGAAAAGAGAGAGGCGTGGGAGTCAGAAGTGTTATGAAAGCATGTGCGAATTTGGAGGCTTTCTTTAAAAAAATAGTTGCAGATTGTATGAATAAATGCGCATACGTATGCACACTCGTGCGCACACGCCCGCACACATACATACATACATACATACATGCATTTATAAGACACACACATACACATAAACTCATATATACGCATATTTCCGCCAAGCAAATTCACTCAGAAGCCCTTGGCCGGCGCGGTTGTATAGGAGAAGACATTTGCTCATGGTAGCACGAAGTCGGACGAAACCTAAAACCAAGAGATTGGGAAGCTAATTTCTTACGACACAGCCATGCAGTATATGTGTGTGTATATATATATATATATATATATATATATATATATATATATATATATATATATATATATATATATATATATATATACATATATATATATATATATATATATACATATATATATATATATATATATATATATATATATATATATACATATATATACATATATATATATATATATATATATATATATATATATATATATATATATATATATATATATATATATATATATATATATGTATATATATATATATATATATATATATATATATATATATATATATATATATATATATATATATATATATATATATATATATGTATATATATATATATATATTTGTGAGGAGAAAGATTCCTCTTTGAAGAGATGTTTATATCCAAGCGTACTCCAGTATAATCGTATATATGACACAAAAGTGTTTACATCCTAATAGATTGTGTGCTCATTAACATCCAATCTTTCGTGTCAATTTTTGCCCTGAAGAAATACCTTCCTTCGTTATTTCGTAATGCAATTTAAATTTTAATTGTAACTTGAATGAAGTTGGATATGGAAACAATTGTAAGCTTATATAATTGACAAAATGTAAATAAATTGATGTGATCTGTTCAAACCCTCCATTTCTTCTTTACAATATTTTTATTCTTTTATTCTTTTACTGGTTTCAGTCATTTGACTGCGGCCATGCTGGAATACAGCCTTTAGTCGAACGAATCGACTCTAGGACTTATTCTTTGTTAGCCTGGTGCTTATCCTATCGGTTCTTTTGCCGAACTGCTAACTTACGGAGACATGCAAACACACAAACACACAAATATATACATACATACATACATACATACATATATACTTGCATACATACATACATACATACGTACATATATATATATATATATATATATATATATATATATATATATATATATATATATATATATATATATATATATATATACAACGGACTTCTTTCGGTTTCCGATTACCAAGTCCACTCATAAGGCTTTGGTCAATCCGAAGCTATAGTAGAAGGCACTTGCTTCCAAGGTGCCACGCAGTGGGACTGGACTCCGAACCATATAGTTGGGAAGCAAGCTTCTCACTACACAGCCACGCTTGATATATATATATATATATATATATATATATATATATATATATATATATATATATATATATATATATATATATATATATATATATATATATATATATATATATATACATATATGTTCGTATTCTGTTACTTGTCTCAGTCAGACTTTTTTTCAGTTTCCGTCAACCAATTCAGCTCAAAAGACATAGGTTAGCCTTAGCCTTTTTCATAGAAGGCAATGCTCCAAGATGCTACGCAATAGGATCGAACCATTAACCACATACCAGCATATACACTTCCCTCTCTTTCCCTTACCCCCCTCTCTCCCTCGCTCTGCATGTACATATAATACTATATAGGATATATGTATTATATGTATCTGTGTATGTATATGTATGTACACAAAAAGATGCTTGTTTGTGCACTCTTACACACACACACACGCTTAGTCACGCACACACAGGGACACAACACATACAGGGAAAAGGAGTGAGAATAAAAACGAGAGCGGTGGAATCTTTCAGTAAGCAGATGTGGGAAATATCTGTTCGGAAACCATTGTCCATATATGGATAATTCATATTAAATTCTTTATTAATTATGCAATGCAACTGTTTTTCCGGATAAAATGTGTATGGAATAAAACAAACATAATATGCACACATACACGCATATATGCATATATATACACACACGTATATATATATATATATATATATATATATATATATATATATATATATATATATATATATATGTATATATATATGTTACTCTATAAGTATATATGTATTTATAAACTCACATTCACACACACTCACAAGCATATATACAGAATGGTAGAGAGGGGAATAAAGAGAGACAGAGACAAGATTAGGTGCGGGTAATTTATTTATTATTAATACTTCGGGAGTTATTTTATTATCTATCAGTTGCACTTAGCCGTATTTTTTGAGAGGAATGATAAGAGCAGAGACAGTAGACTTTAAAGTCTACACTGACACTCTGCATCAACACGCTTGGTAAATTAATAGCAAACCAGTATATACTATAGAAAAAAACAAAAAAGCATACGGAAAAATTACAGTAAAGTGAGAATCGTGAAGATGTAAAATATAGTTAAAACAATTGTTCTAGATCGTAACTTAGCGTTATTCGCTCCCTGATATCACTCTTTACAATTTTACGTTCGTTCATAACGTTCTTCATTGAGAGGGTTGAAAGAGGAGAGATAGAGACAGTGACAGAGAAGAGGAGAGAGACAGACAAACAGACAACCAGACAGACAGGCAGGCAGACAGAGAAGTGGTGGGATAGTAGAGAACAGGACTTCTTATGCACCTTGACCTACTTCTGCTTTTTTTTTTTATAGGTGGGAAGACTCTCTTGGTGGGCATGTCAGGATTGAAAAGAGAGCAAACATATTACCATGTTTAATAAAAGGTAATAGTTTTCATCTTTTTAATCTTGCTCTGCTCTATGGTAAAGAAAAAAGAGTTACTTTGTATGCAAGCTCTATAGGTAAGAAATTGTATTTCTTTGTTTGGGGAGGGTTGATAGTATTTGCCAGAGTGAGCATCACTGAACAATTGTAAGTCACAAAGGATAGAGGATTTAGGTTCTCTATTCATCAGTAAACTGTGGAACAGAACATCTCAAAGAAGAAATATCTCTCTTCGTGATTCAGACGCAGAAAGGGAACAAAGAACCGATATTTTATGGAAGGATGTAGTGGTAAGATGCTCGCTTCCCAACCCCATGGTTCCGGGTTCAGTCCCACTACGTGGCTCCTTCGGTGTTTTCTGCTATAACCTCGATCCCACCAAAACCTTGTTAGTGGATTTGGTAGACGGAAACTGAAAGAAGCCCGTCGTATGTATATATACATGTATATATATTAGTGTGTCTGAATCTGTGTGTGTGTCCCTCCATCGCTTGACAATCGATGTTGGTGTGATTATGTTCCCGTAACTTAGCGGTACGACAAAAGAGACCGAAAGTGTAAGTATAACTGAATGCACACACACACACACACATATATATATGTATGTATATATATATATATATATATATATATATATATATATATATATATATATATATATATACATACATACATACGTATAAATATATATATTATGTATATATGTATATATGTATATATATATGTGTGTGTGTGTGCGCGTGTGTATGTATATATATATATATGAACACACACACACACACACACATACACACGCATACAAACATATCTACGCACATACATAGATATATGTGTGTGTGTACAATTATATATATGTTTACGTAATCAAAATGCTCGTCTATGTTATTACTTGTACCCTGATGTATTGTTTCTATTTTGGCTTCGTGACAAAGCAAAGAAATATTTATCATCAGCACTTTTTAAGTGCTTTGTTATCGTCTTAATCAGCACACCGACGTATTACATACGTTTCGCTCATTTTCGTTTTAAGTTCAATTCCCAACGATGCCAACTTAAGTATTCCTCATTCCGGGGTCCACAAAATGTTAGATGTTTTGTCGCCCATTTCTCATCATTATTCAGTCATATATATATATATATATATATATATATATATATATATATATATATATATATATGCATGCATGTATGTATGTATGTATGTATATATATGTGTATATATATATTTATATACATATATGTATGTATATATATATATATATATATATATATATATATATATATATATATATATATATACATATAAAACAGATATACATACGTACATACATAAGTCTGTATGTAGAAACAGCGGCAGACAGAGGGAGAACACTGACAGCTCCAACCAATAACATATATTTTCATTGGTGTGGTGTATTGCTATTAAGATGGAAACATGATCCCCTATCTCTAACTAGCATCATTAAACATCAGTCTTTTACATTATACCACCCATTCTCTCTACTGTCAAATTTAAATTGGCACCAGCTGCATAATGCAGTGAAATTTTGGATTCCAAAGGATAACACTGTATGATGATGATGATAGTAGTAATAATAATAATAATAATAATAATAATAATAATAATAATAATAATGATGATGATGATGATGATGATGATGATAATAATGATAATAATAATGACAATGATAATAATAATAATAGTAATAATAATAATAATAATAATAATAATAGCAACGGTAATGATAATGGTGTGGATGATGGCGATGATGTCGACGACGACGACGACGATGATGATGCTGATGAGGATGATGATGATGATGATGATGATGATGATGATGTGATTTTCATCATCCTTGTGGACATTGATAGTAATGGATAGCAGATTCGTTAGATCGTCAGGAAAAAAATACTATGCAATTTATATCTATGTACTTTTACTTTCTGAATTCAAATTCCACCAATATTAACTTTGCCTTTCATCCTTTCTGTGTCCGTAAAATAAAATAGAAGTTAAGTACTTGGGGGTCGATGTATTCAACTGAACTCCTCCACTCGAAGTTGCTGGCCTTGTGCCTAAATAAGAAAGAATTACTGCTGTTGTTGTCGTTGTTGTTGCTGTTATTCATTAGACCAATCAGATGTCAGAAGTGGAAAATCCGAAGCAAAAGGACTTGCAATATTTATTCATATCTGAACTGTTACGCTCAGAGTTCGAATCTAAGCAAGGTCAGTTTTTACCTTTTATTCTTCCAGGATTGAAAACATATGCAACTGTCAAGGGAAAATGTTGATGACACGAGAGTTCTGACATCATATTTGATTTTATATCTATGTTGTGTCGATATTATAAAAATTGAACACGGTGAGCTTGCAGAATCGTTAGCACACCAGACAAAATGCTTCGTCCGTCTTTACGTTCAGAGTTCAAATTTTCCCGAAGTTGACTTTGCCTTCCATCCTTTCAGGGGGTCAATAAAATAAGAACCAGTTGAACACTGGGGTTGATGTAACCGATTAGCTCCCAGCCCCCAAATTGCTGGCCTTGTGCCAAAGTTTGAAACCAATATTAGCAACGTTGCTTCGTGTAACCTTATTTATATCAATATAATCATTATAGTTTCCCATCATGCATGGAGTAATTTTATAAGGAACGGATATAACCGAATATCAGAATCACACGTTTTAGAACACCGAGTATAATTGATTAATTCAAATCTATTACTTGAGTGGCTCAGTAATGAATTGCAAAATTGATCTCGGCAGGATTTGAACTCAAACTGTAAAGAAGCGGAAATTGAGCTCAGAACGTAAAGATGGACGAAAAGCTGCTAAGCATTTAGTGTGGAGTACAAACGATTCTGCCAGCTTGCCGCCTTTATAATATAATATAATATAATATAATATAATATAATTATAATATATTAAGTCCTTATAATATAATGATTTGTAACCTAGACACGGACATAAAATTCGAGAAAGCACTACCTTGATCAGATCAGCATCAGTGCAAATGTAGTGCTTCATTTTCTCTGGCTGGACAAAGAAATCTGGCCTAAATGGGGCGCCAAAAGCAATTCCTGATACAGGAGAAAAAATATTACATCAAGGTATATATAGAAAAGAATATTCTCAATACGCCTGGGTACCTTGAACAAAAGTCTTCTATTATAGCGTCGGTTTGATCAAAGTATTTTGAGTAGAATTTAATGGGCGGAAACAGCATGGAAGCCCATGAAAGGACTCATTCCTCTTTGATGCAGCAAAAATAAACAGAAGCAGGTTTAGCACCACTACTTGCAGTTTAGATAGCTTTAGCAGAGTCAACTCTGTTGCCAGCATTCGGGTCAGGTCTTCTGTCTGAAGATAACTTCCTTCATTCTTCTCACATCAGAGGCCAAGGAAAAGATCCAAAACGCTTCACTTCCTCCTCTAAGTCAAAGAAAGTAATTAAAGATGTGAATGTCACACGTGTAGTGCATTTTCTCCAGAAGCAATACGCCACTATATTGTATCGAGATATCCTACACACGCCCTGACATATACTTGAAGACATAAATAGCAATGGCCTTTTACATGCGCTTAGTCAACCAATTTCAATAGATTTATGTAAAGACTGTAAAGTATTCATATGAACCTTAACTTATTTTATAAACGAAAATGCAAAACCTAGACTTTAACGAACAGATAGACCGTTAGATAGCATATAGTAAGTTTAATATTGTTTAAATGACAAATAAGGATAATAGTTTACTAATTAGATACCGACAAAGCGAAAGCGAAAGACTATAATGTTGATCAGAAGCAAGCTGAAAAGTTAAGGAATTAAACTAAACTTGGATTAAAACATTATGGCAGTTAAGATGTGCCAGTCACCTGATTTGTAATTGGTACAAGTTGAATGATGTACAACTATTTTTGTCATGGCGTTGATAGACTACTCAGAACTATCTACAAACATTTTTCATAAAATAAAACTAGTAAGTAGAGCATTTGTTAATCTTGAGCATCTTCGTTAACTAGGAATGCTACTATGCATATTTTCCAAGTTGTAGACGTATCTATTTGTTGTTTTATGAACACCGCATTACTAAAAATAATTGTAAAGATGAATTCCAACGTAGGTGCCACGCTTATATTAGAATACATGTTTGGAGGAGAGAACAACCGATTAATTCAACTTCAGTAGTTGGCTGCTGTTTTATTTCATCGATCCCGCGAGGAATATGAAAGGCAGAGTTGACATGAGCGAGATTTTAAATCAAAACCCAGAGGAAGATATGATTCAAAGTTACAGGTTCTTTAATCTTTCTCTGTACCATATCTGCCACACGTCATACATTCTTACAATAACAATGAGTATTTCTAATTTAGGCAAAGGCGGCGAGCTGGCAGAATCATTACAACACCGTGAAAAATGCTTAGCGACATTTCGTCTGTCTTTACGTTCTGAGTTCGTATTCCACCGAGGTCAACTTTGCCTTTCATCCTTTCGGGGTCGATCAGATAAGTACCAGTAGAACACAGGGGTCAATTTAATCGTCTTACCCGAACATGCTGACCATATGCCAAAATTTGAAACCAATAAGTATTTCAATTTAGGCACAAGGTCAGAAACTTGTGAGGAGGGCTTTGTCGATAAGCAGCATTTAACCAGAAGGCTGTAAAAACAAAAATAAATTCGAAAGAATTTGAACTTAGAATGCTAGGTATTTTATCCGACGATCCAGGGTTCTACTTATCAACTGTTCTTAATAATTTCTAACATAGTTACAAGACCAGAAATTTCTAGGAGATAGCCAGTCGATTAAATTTACTTCAATTTTTGACAAGGAGTTTATTTTATCGACCATAGGAGAACAAAATGCAAGATTGTTCTAGGTGAGGTTTTAAATTAAAACCCAGAAATGTAATTCAACACTGCGATGCCTTTAAACCTTCCCTATACCATATCTGTCACGAACCGCCCTTCCTTACAATAACAATAACGATACCACACTAGCGTTGATAAAATATTTGCTGCAGTAACTTATTTATACAACATGCACAACTAGAAGTTAAATGCACGACTGAGAATAGAATTTAAAAAGAGAAGGGTTGGAAATATAACGACAGTCTTTAGATTGCACTGGCTGAACACACATCTTCAAAGATTATGTTGACTTTGGAAATCATTGAGTGAAGGGTGGTGGGGATTATGCAGTCAGAAAATTATCATAAAGTAGTTCCTGCACAGATTATTTAGAAAAACAAAGATGGCAGAGATGCCTCTTGGAAATTAAGGCAAATTTACACAATCAGTTTAAGAAAACATGCACACACGCACATAACTACATACACTATATATATTGTGTGAATGTGTGTATACACACACACACATGCGTATATATATATATATATATATATATATATATATATTTATGCAGATAGGCAGGTAGATCTGTATACATGTGTGTGTGTGCGTGTGCGTGTCTATGTGTGTTTTTGTGGTTGCAGTGTATATGTATGTACATTAGATATATTAATGTGTAATTATATATGAATTTGAAGGTGATATATTGAATGCCTTAGGCAAAAAGAATTCTTAACAGAAATTTCCCTCTTAATTGGCGAAAGAAAACAAAAACACCTAGCGACAGTTGTTAGCGATTCTCAAAATAAAAGGAAAATAATTTCAAGAAATAGGGAATTAGTCTTTTCAAAGTTCTTTTACATGCTTAGGGAGGGAAAAAGTCTGAGATTTTCAGGTAAGGGATAATTAAAAGCATTTTTTTCATCTGTTTCCTATATCTACGTTTCCTATTGCAACTATAACAGTTTCATATCCCTGGATATGACTCACACGTCTCTCCTCTTCCTTTTATCTGCATTCTATCCTGCCCACAGATCCCATTCTAACTATTAAGGCTAGCCATTCACCAGGAGACATAATAAGCAGCAATATAACTACTACGCCCAAGTCACCTTTTCCTCAGGCAACGGTCCTTTTGAATTCCTTCCCCACCTCTTGTTTCCCAAACGTGCAGACTTGCTAAAGTTTAAGCATCAATCTTCCCTGTTTTGGAGAGCCTGCGAAGGTCATAAGTATTGATATTTCCTCTTGATCTCGCAACTAGGGGGTAAAAAGGCGAATCAATATTATTGATTTGAAACCATTTTTCCTTTATTCAGTTTAATTCATCTGATTGGAAGTATCTCTCTTATTTTGTTGCTTTTAGATTTGAAGCATCCACAGAAGGAGTTTTTATCTACTAATTGCATAGACAACCTCAATTAAACGATGCTTTTCAATTCACGATATTACAAGTTTGATTATTATTGATTTTAACAATATGAAGCATTCCTTT
>NC_142947.1:16756894-16761894 GCF_046866305.1 Octopus bimaculoides
CACTTGACAACCGGTGTTGATGTGTTTGTGTCCCGTAACTTTGCGATTGAGCAAAAGAAAGCGGTAGAATAAGTATGAAGGCTTTACACAAAAAAAAAAAAAATACTGGGGTCGATTCATTCGACTAAAATTCTTCATGGCCGCAGTCTTATGACTGAAACAAGTAAAAGATAAAAGTTAAAAGAAGAACTGAGATTATACGCAATAAACAAAAGGTGAAAGATAATACCAAAATAAAATAACAAAAAACTACAAATAGTGACTTCGGTGAATGTTATATAATTCAATCAATAAAGAATTTAGGGCTTCAGTTTGGAAAGTTCAGCTACGGTAAAAGTTCACAGCAATACCAAAACTGGAAATTCCAAACAATCCTTTCAACGAAACATACAAAATCTAAGAAAATGTATATATTTGAAAGCAAATATATCTATCAGTGAGATTGCTAAATCGTCCGGTGTCGATTCGCTCGTTCATTCTTTTCTCATGTTTCCAAAAAGAACATGTTAGATAAGATAGACACAGATACTATACACTCTGTCAGAGGCAAAGACTGTATGGTTATACACACCTTTGTGTGTATGTGTGTGTGAGTGTGTCTATATATATGTGTGTGTGTGTGTGTGTGTGTGTGTGTGTGTGTGTGTGTGTGTATGTGTGTGTATTTGTCTGTATTAACATATATGTATACATGCACACAGGGTGATGGCGCTTGGCTAAGTGCTTAGGGTGTTGATCTCACGATTGCCGTGGTACACTGTGTTCTTGAGTAAAACACTTCATCTCATGTTTCTCTGCGACCATTCAGACAGCTTAAGTGTTGCACAAAGCGGCTGTTCATGCAACGTTCGATTTAATGGAAGAGCTGAGCTAACGTGCAGCACAAATATTTGATCACTAGGATCAAATCATCTGCGCCGGTTATTCAGCAAGAAATTGTAGAACCGTCTTTCTCAGACGACGAGAGGCAGCCACCACATACACAGTCATATATATATATATATATATATATATATATATATATATATATATATATATATATATATATATATATATACATATATATACGTGTGTGTGTGTGTGTGTGTGTGTATGTGTCTGTGTTCTTTTTGTTATTATTTTTACTTCTTTCAGTCATTTAACTGCGGCCATGCTGGAGCTCTGCCTCCAAGAGTTTTTAGTCGAATAAATCGAAACCAGGACAAATTTTTCAAAGGGTTTAGTACTTATTATATCCGGCCTTTTTGCCAAACCGGTAAGTTTGAGGGACGTAAACACACCAACGCTAATTGTCACAGACACAATAGGCACACACACATAGATACATACGTACACACATACATATATATATACATATATAACGTCGAAAATCCAATTGAAAACAATGATTAGAGGAGGTCTTCACGGCTATTTTAAGACGAAAACCAGCTTCCTAACTTTATTCCTTGCCGAGATATCGCATTCTGAAAGTCGCAAGACTTTTTCTCGGTTTTTAAGTTGTGGCGCTGACGATGGTCTTTTACCAAACGCCTCCAATATAGGTGAGATTTTTATCTCTCCATTCTGAAGACGTAGACCAAATCTATCCAATGTTTATTTGATTTCATTACGAGTTGCATATTCTAGTGAACTATATCTGCCAACATTATGAAGTAACACTGAGTCCTCAGAAACAGCTGGTGGACTTGTAACACAATACCCCCTCCTCTTATTTTTTTAATGTCTTTTTTACTCTGTGAAGGTTTGCTCTGGGAATATACAAATCTCTATATATTTATACTTGAATATTTATCGTCTGAAAATGTTCACTCTTTGCTACATGTATATATATTTTGTATATCAAACCCAAGCAGTTTTATTTGTTTATTTGCCTCACCTTCTCTCTCTCTATATATATCACTTTCATATATATATGTGTATAAATGATTACTTCACAATGTCCCTTCAAAAGCTAATTTGAATAGCGAAAACCGGTTGGATATCACGACATCCATAGAATATGTATATATATATATATATATATATATATATATATATATATATATATATATATATATATATATATATATATATATATATGTATAAAATATTTTTCGTAAAAAGATATTAAACTATGTGAAACGAAGGCATTTCTCTTCCACTTTTTATATGTTTTCAACATATTTTCACACTATATATATACATATATATATATCTGAGTGCCTCGGCATTTTCAAGCATGTTGGAGACAGGTATAATTATATATATATACATCGCCATGATAGATCGCTAGCCACTACACATTCTTTTTGCTCTCCTTGTTTCTTTCTGTGTTCCTTTCTGTGGAAGAGCGTAGGCTCGAAACGTTAAAGACTTTTTCACTTCCCGAGCGTTATACTAATACATCTGTTTGTTGTCTACACCACCTGTCGTCGTCTTTTTTTTTTTTCTCGAAATGGCTGGAGCGTTACAAGTGCTTTGTAGTTAGAGGATCTTACATTGAATTAGGTTAAAGTTTTGTACTTCTTTGAAATTAATAAATTTTTCCTGAAAAAGTTTCAAAACTTTTGGAATGCACCGCGTATATTTAAACCCGAATCTAAGAAACAACCCAATTGGATCTTTGTTATTGTTTTCGACGCGGTCATGTTTGTCGTGGTTGTTGTTGATGTTTATGTTGTTGTTGCTCTTTGGCTCCATGCTAACCTCGATTGGACAGACCTATTATCAAATGCATTTCAATTGCGAGCATCTGAATTTCTTTATACCTGGTAGGCACATACCCGTACCATACTATCGAATATTGTTTTTTTTTCAAGTTGTTAGTTTTGCTGCTACTTCTTGAAAGTCGAGTTCCTTTAACTCTTCTGAAACTAGTGTTTATATTAGTTAGTACTTTAATGCATAGCTTAGAATAAGGTCGAGTAAAATGTTCTCATTTAACTAAATATTCATTACACTTATGAAAGGGGAATGAGGAAGGAGTATGCGCACTGAACTTAGCTGTGTTTGATTGTTATGTAAGACTTTTGGCCTCCATCTGGCACCGTATAGCGGTACGAACATAAATTTATTATAACTGTTGTTGTAAGTGTTATTTCTTCCTGAAAAAATATCAACTCTCAATGAAATGTTTGTAGAGGTTTCTTTTATTCATTATGGTCTTATCGTTCCATGAAAAATTCATTTTGGCACACGACAGACCGCACAGGAAGTTGCTCGTCCACCATGTTGTGTTTTCTTTTCCTTTTATATTTTGTTATTGTCATTTGTTTTGTTGTTGCTGTTTTTATTGTTTTAATTTTGATTTTCTGCCTGCTTTCATGTTATTTATTTATTTTATATTTTACAATATATTTTAATGTTTTTACATTAGTAACCGCTTCCGTATAAACAGTAACATGTGGACATGCATTTCATTAAATCGTCTCCTCCATCTTTAATATTAATATTATTACCATCATTATATTTCCCTCTCCAACAAAAATGTGGCTTTGTGCCAATGCTGGGACTTATTATTATTGTTGTTGTTGTTCAGCACTCTTATTTTGATACGTGCTTTCACTAAATAGCTGAACCCATGTCTGTGTACTTTGAATACATGCTGGGCTTTCTTGTGTTTTTTATTGTATTATGAATACTGTGCGTAATATAAATATATATATATAGAACATGTGTAAGTCCTAGGTTTAGGGTATATAGCTGTATGCATTTCCTTTTAATCATTCACGGGATCGTATCTGTTCTCAGTTCCCACATTTTAGTTAACTCTCAAGGATCAAAGGTCCTTCACTAGCCATCGGCTAATAAGGCCGGTTCCCGGATTCTGTGGCACAAATATTCCCTCCATCGTCAATGGGGCGCTGGTTCGTCGCAAGGTCACTCAGTTTTTTTACAAGTGAACTGGAGCAATGTGAAATGAAGTGTTTTGCGCAAGAACACAAGGCATCGACCGGTCCAGGAATCGAAAGCACAGTCCTATGATCATGAAGGCAACATCTTAACTAATAATCAACGCACCTCGATTTAGTTATCCTTATTTCTTAATAAATATAATTTCTAAATTTCATTTAGATTTACATTATCGTCTGTTGGAACTGATAATTCGATCAACTAGAACTTTCCTTCTTCATGGTTTCTATCAGCAATATCAGATTAATTTATTCGTATCTTAATCTCTTTGTTTGAATAGAATGACAAATATCAGAATATGGTTTCTTTATCACTTTCTGATGGCTATCTCTATCCCGATGATACAGGGCTGTCAATCTCCTCAGGTGAATGGATACATTTACATGTACGTTCTGTTTGATGTATGCTATCGCTTGTTCTATGGGTATTTTATGATAATGAGATAATTTCCAGTTACTGAAAACCATAGTCTCTTGATATATACATTAATATGTATGTATGTAAGTATGTATGAATGCTTGTATGTGTGAGAGTGTGTGTGTTTATGTGTGCATGTGTGTGTATGTTTGTTTGTGTGTATGAGTGTGTGTATTAATGTATTACGTACGTACGCATGTATGTATGTATGTATATGTGCAGATTTGTATGCTTTGTTTTATGTATGTGTAGTGAAACTACCTATCGCCATTAGATACAAAACTACTATCGCCATTACATACAATCTTCTCATTTAAATATAAATAAATGCGAGCGTAGTAGAGAACCCATTCCTTGTCATCACGTGACTGATTATTATTCTCATGTATACAGTATGTATGCATGTATTCTGTCTTCGATAAATCTAGCCAGTTCGATGCAAAATGATTGATTGATTCTTTCTACCCTCTACAAATACTGCAGTTTTTTCCTAATATAAATTTGGTAGTCTGTCTTTGAAAGGTTTTTTTCTGTTTTCCCCTTTGTTTAGTTTTTCGGGCATTAGAGAATGTTCTTGCTATTGTTTTAGCATAATATTCTGTAACTCTATATCAGTTTATTTACTTATTTTGTCTTCGCCATTGTTTGTTATTTCATCCACTGTTTTATATTCGTAGACTTCGTTGAAGAGA
>NC_142947.1:16766894-16774394 GCF_046866305.1 Octopus bimaculoides
CCGTCGTCGTCGTCGCCGACGCCGCCGTCGGCATCATAATCATCATCATCGTTATCGTCATCGTCATCATCGTTATCATCATCATCATCATGCCATTGCCATCATCGCCATTATTATTATCTCAACCGTCCCCCCCCCCCACCATCATCATCATCATCATCATCATCATCATCATCATCATCATCATCATCATCATCATCATCATCATCATCATCACCCTCATCATCATCACAAAAGTAGCTTTTCCAAAACTGACAAAGTCATATTTAAGGACAAGAATAAATCCGGAAACCATTTTATGCAATGAAATATAATTTTCTAAAAAAGCACAAACTCACGTATTTTTTTATGACAGTCAGGGAGACATAATCGATTGATTGAGCCCTAGAAACAACGCAGGGCCCTGATTCTAATCGTCACATGGAAGATAAAAAAAAGCAACAATGATCTCAATAGGTTTTTCAACCCAGAATAAAAAAAAAAAGGACCATTACGGCTCTTACTAGCCAGTCTTGCGTTATTTTTCGGCAGAAATATTATTTCTAATAATACTTTTCTTATAGATGCTAAAGTGTTGTTGTTCTTACTCGCCTTGCTAGAAATCATAAATCATTATGAAAATATTTTTTTAATCACTACTTGGAACCTCCACGTTTTTTCTTGTTGAAAGATTCTGATATACACACATGCATGCATCCGTATCCAGCCATCTATATATACGTGTATGTGTATGTGTGTGTGTGTGTGTGTGTGTGGTTGTGTGTGTGAGCGTGTGTGCGTGTGTACATGTGCGTGCGTGTGTGTGTATGAGTGAGTGTGTGTGAGTGTGTGTGAGTGTGTGTGTGTGAGTGTGTGTGTGAGTGTATGTACTTGTGTATGCGTGTGTGTGTGTGCGTACGTATGCGTGCACGTGTGTGTATGTGTGTCTGTATATATATATATATACACACATATATATATATATATACACACACACACACACACATATATATATATATATATATATATATATATATATATTTATTTATATGTATATATATATACATACATATACATACATATATACATATATACATATGTACGTACACTAGTACTCACAGTCACACATACACACACATGCATATACACATATCTAATCTAATCCTGTTAATTAGTTTTTCACCTCCTACGCTTTCCTTACTCAGCAAAGAATTATTCACTTCACTTTGTCCCCCACCACAACCACCACCGCCACCACCACCACCCCAACCCCCACCCCTACCCACTCCTCATCCATTACCTATTCCTCCCCCCCCCACCTCCGTTAAGGATCATACTCTACTGCCATATTTTCTCCACATCCACCACTCCTTTTACCTTATTTTAAATCATTTCTTGAATTTATTCTTACCAGTTTGCTGTCTCTGCTTCTTCCTCTCTCCCTCTCTCGGACTCCTTCTGTATACATACAAACGCACGCTTATATATATATACGCATATTGCGTATATACATTCATATATGCATACATACACGCATAGCACATGCGCACACACACACATACATAATGTATACACACACATATCTATGGCACAGAAGCAAGCGTGCATATGATAGCAGTTAATCACCCTCCTACACGCAAACACGTGTATATGTGTATCTATGTGTGTGTATGTATTATATATATATATATATATATATATATATATATATATATATATATATATATATATATATATATATATATATATATATATATATACATATATGTATACATATATATGTATGTATAAGTATATAGACAAGTTTACATACACACATATATTATATGTATATGTATATATAAGTGTGTGTGTGTTTGTGTACACACATACACACATACACAGTCACACACACATACACATATATATATATGCATTTATGTATAAGTATATACTTATGTATAAGTATATACTTATGTAAAGATCTCAGAGGTAAAGCATAGTTCAGTTAGAAAAAGAGTAGATGTACAAATATGCAGGAAGCAACCAAGCACCTACTTATCTTGTCAGTTATTTGAACCTATCGTGTAAACACAGCAACCACTCTGCATGCAGTCTACCGCGTATTAAACGCCTAGACTTTTGATGTTTCCTTTTATTCCACAGTTCTTGCTACCTGAATACACAGACGAGGTCTTACAGGGAAGAACTAGAAGAAGCTATGAAAAAGAAGAAAAAAAAGCTCACTAAATAGAACGCAGGAAATATATCTATAAAGATAGTTCGTCTGATTGAATAATTGTCTACAATGTCTAATTTGAAAACTGTTAAAAATCATTTGAACGCATAGTGCTATTCTTTCTATTTGAAGCGCCATGAAATCGAGTCAAGGAAGAATCGTCTACTAGATCGCTCGACGTGCAAGAAATGACAGTGAACTCTCCCACATATATGAGCCCATTTTCTTAAATCGTGCTATACATATTGGAAATTGTAACGTTATTTTAAATTTCATTGCGAAGTAAGAAATATAATTGAAGAAAAACAAGAAAAGAAATTCTTTGACCAGAGGCCTTGATCTACATAAGATTAAAAACTAAAAAAAAAAAAATTAAAAGTACTAGAAACAAAAGCCCTACTATGTTTTGGTTTATCTGGTGTAGGTGGCACTATCATCGTCGTCATCGTTGTCGTTGTCGTCGTCATCATCATCACTATCAACATAATCACCATCAACATTATCACACCGCCATGGGGATCACCGTTGTCTTCATCAATAATTTTTGCATCAGAGATTGATTTTTACGACTTACATGCTTGACATAGTAGCTTAATCTCCCTCAAATCACACTCTATATCCTGAAAAAGCATACAAGTTGACGAAGCTTGCAACGCTTTTGGTTTTTAGGTCTACTCAATGGGATTTGATCTTGGTCTAAGTAACAGCTAATAACAACAGTGTATGTTAGGAAATGAATAAAAGAAACCCTCTGCAGTGCATTAAAACAATTTATTCACATCATCTCAGCAAATAAATTGCTAAATAGCATGAAGCTGATATTTCGGTATTACGATGCAATATTCAAAGCTTAGAAATCAACCAAAGAAAAATAAAAACATCAGATGTTCTCACAGCTCATTCCCTACCGTCAAGTCATTTCTCAGCTGTTACTTATGCATAAGCAAGTCATTCCGCTTCTTTCAAAGCTTTCTACAAAGAAGTATTAGCTGAACAAGTCACGATAATGCAATGCTATGTATCAGAAATCTTCAAACCATCTGTTGTCTCACTATATTTCTCTGCTACCGTTATTCTTCCCTAAGCTTTGAATCGAGCAATTTATTGCCGAAATATCAACTTCATGTTATATAAACATTTAGTTGGGACGTTTGTGAAAATAATTTGTTGTAATGTATATCTTCTTCATTTAATAATTTGATAGTCGCTCTACGTTCCGTAATAATCTAAGGTTATTTGATTAAAAACCCAAGACTTGGATTCCAATTATTCCATTTATTATATTTTAAATAATTTCACAGATAATCTAAACTATCATGTTTACATGACATTTTTCTTGACTTTTTCATTTATATATTTGAGTCCGAAAAACAGGTTAAGTACCCATAGACTTTACATTTCTTTCCAGGCTTGAAACTTCGAGGAATTTAATATTCAGCTTCAAATTGTTATTTATGTTGTTGTTGTGGATCTTCTTCTTCTAGATAGAATAGTAGATAGATAAATGATTAGAGAGATTGACAGATATAAGGGGTGACTATGGGAATGCACTTAGAAAGTTCCCTTCCGAGGCGAGGTTGTTTGTAGAAGATTAGCAGTCACCCATGCATACCAGCCTCCACTCTCCATGCCACCAGTGGTGTTCAAGGCAAAGGCAAAGGCTGATACAGCTTGGCACTAGTCACGTTGCAACTCATTTCTACAGCTGAGTGAACTGCAGCAACATCAAATAAAAAGTGTCTGGCTCAAAATCACAACACTCTGCCAGGTCCGAGAAGCGAAGTCACAACCTCACGATTGTAAGTCCGACGCTGAAACCATTGAGCCATGCTCCCACAGAAATAGAAATATGTATGTATGTATGTATGTATGTATGTATCTATGTATGTATGTATGTATATATATATATATATATATATATATATATATATATATATATATATATATATATATATATATATATATATATATATATATATATATATATATATATATATATATATATATATATATATATATATATATATATATATATATATATATATATATATATATATAGCTATGTGTGTGTATGTGTTTGCGTATCAGTATATGTGTGTGTATGGAACAAAGAGTATAACAATGGAACAAACAGTACAATAATTATTCATCAAAATGGAAATAAATACTTGTCTGAATTTATATTATATTTTAAGACTTAAAACCAACCAGCTTTGTTCATTTATTTTAATTTTATACATAATATTTACCAGATGTATGTTAAGTCATCTCCTTTAGCCTCGCTTTGTTTTCTAATCTGCTAATCTATGGCTGTTATATTTTACAAATGCTTATTATATTATTACTGTTGTTGTGATTGTTAAAGCTGTTGTTTGTTATTACTACTATTATTATAAAAGAAATCATCATCATCATCATCATCATAATCAGTATTATTATTATTATTATTATTATTATTATTATTATTATTATTATTATTATTATTATTATTATTATTGAGTGAGAGAGCAGCGCATGCCGTCAAAGTGACACTGGGGTATAAATATACGAAGCCCAATATACCCATCATGACTACCCGTCTGATAAAGGAACACCAGGCACATACATCACAGCCATATGTACACGACATATGATCTCATATCAGGATAAACAACGCATGATCTTGCAGGTGGGTCCCAGTTAGAATTTTTTTCAGATCGAGTAACCCATTCCACTCAAAAGGTCCCTGAATAAGGTTTGTTTAAGCATGATGAATGAGACACCCACGTTTCCAAAGGAGAATTATTGAAATCCCAAAGAATTCCTCTCAGTACATGGCTATGATGCTTCCCACTACTTCTGCTCGTGATCAGAGATGCACATATCATCAGCCACTAAGGGACATGCTCAATCTGTTCAGGTCAAACAACTAACAAGCAAATCTGTGGTATTGAGCAGAATATTTGCTGTAGCCCATTTTCGCTATAGCCCAAGACAAAACATATACATGATAACACTTCCAATCAGTTAAGACGAGAAACCATGAGAGCCACTGCCTAGTACTACATCAGGGAATTTATTGTTGTTGTCGTTTTACTTCTCAGAGTGCTCAATCTTGTTGGCTCTGGTTGATTCTGTGAGAACGGACAGAAGCCTGTTGTCAGAGGTTTCACAGGGTCTCTTTCCGCACATAATAATCTTTGATACTTGGTTGATAATTATCAACCAAGTATCAAAATTATAGTGGAAGACATTCAACATCCAAATTATTATTATTATTATTATTATTATTATTATTATTATTATTATTATTATTATTATTATTATTATTACTATTATTATAAAAGTTATTGCATGCCAATTTAGTTAGCAGAGATATGATCTTGAGTTTCATTGACAATAAGTCTCCTCAAATCTCACAAAAATTCTTTATGGCATTCTTGCAGAACACACAATGGCCTTTTTTCTGCAAGACCAAACTATGAGTCACAGTTGCAATATCCTTCAACCTCTTAGGTAACAATTTGGGCGTAGTTCCTAATGCACCAATTACCACGAGAACAAATAACACCATTGTCTTCCACAATCTCTTCATCTCTCTTGCTAAATCTTGATGTATCTTAATTGTTCCGTTTTTCTTGATATCTACTACATCATTACAGGGTTACAAATCAACGACATCACATTATTTGTTCCATTTATCCACTACGATCATGTCTGGTTTCACTGCTTCAATAGTTCAGCCAGTCTCAATGGCGTAGTCACATAAATTTATGCAAATACCATTCACCATGAATGAGTTCACACCATTTTTCTGACACTTGAGTTTCACAAGCTTGGTTTAACATACAAATGCATTTCTTTACCGATAAAGTCATGTATTCGCTTTTGATATTTTTTTGTACGAGTTCTCCATTATTATTATTGCTTTTATTAGAGGTTCTTATTACTTGCATAATTTATCTAAATCATGGTTCTTTTGAATAGTCGAGCCGAGGTGGCTTTTGTCATAATTTACCGCCTGATCGTCGTGCCTTGCTTCAGACTTAGTCTAATCAAAGTGTATCGTCTGCACTCCTGCTTCTTGTGAAAGGGACGCGTTTCTCTAGTCAGGTACATCATGTGTAGTCATCTGGAAGGTAGCTCTTTCTGTTCGATAATGTGATATGCAGTATTCCTACGATGTAAGCTTCCCCGTTCCTCATTAGGTTTTTTCCTTCTCCACCTTTCTCCAATTTCTCCTAATGATACACACACATACATGCGCGCGCGCACTCCCCCTCCCCCTCCCCCACGCCTTATTGTACATACACATGGTCGTTTTTTTTAAATTTTATATGATGCATGTACGTGTGTTTGTTGAAGTGATTAAACAAAATAAGCGATGGAACAGATCAGAGCGAGTGGAAAGGTATTGGCCAACTGCCATAAGGTCCTTCATCTCAAATCCAGGCCAAGTGTTTTTTGTTACATTTTTAATGACAGTAAAATTGATTTCCCCGTTTTCTAAATGCACCTAGCTGAATGAAATAATAACCAGATCATGCAAGAATGTTAAATGAAATAAGCGTGCTAATGAAAAGAGAGATTTATTGTACATCTCATTAACGACATGAAACCGAGAGTAGACATCGATCATTAAAAGATCCTTGGAACTATACAAAGATTTTCCTTATCTATTGTGGACTGTATTTGAAATAAACTCATTGGCTTCAATCGTTTGACTGCAACCATGCTAGGTTAAAAATTTCACGGGTTTTAGTCGACCGTATCGACCAGTACAAGCATTCGGGAATAGATCAGTCTCAGCGAATAGGGGATGAAAGCAACATAAATAACATGAAGTAACATAACTAAAATCCTTAACCCCGAATATTATGCTGCACTATATTTTTCCAATGTGCACTTCTAATATTTTTAGGACAGTAGAATGTGGTATGTAAGTGATTTGGTTACTACTCCAAGCAAACTGTGTAAAACTGGCTACGTCTCTGGCTTGAGTGATTGATTTTGAGTATTTGTAAATGTGTGCGAATGTTTGCAAATGTGTGCGAGTGTTTGTGTACGTATATTTGTATAAAAATGTAAATGCACCAATGGCTGAATGATTAAGAAGTTCACTTCGCAACAATGCAATCCTGAATTCGATCCCATTTCGTTGCGTCTTGGACATGTGTCTTTTATTCACTTACCATAGCCGTGGTTTGGTCCAAGTATTGAGAGTGAAATAGGACACAAGAAAACTATCCAGCGACTCGTCGACTGAATTGGACCTGTAATTCAAAGATCCAACCGATTTTGCCTGAGTGTCTGCGTTGAGGGTG
>NC_142947.1:16776894-16779394 GCF_046866305.1 Octopus bimaculoides
AGAAGAAGAAGAAGAAGAAGAAGAAGAAGAAGAAGAAGAAGAAGAAGAAGAAGAATCTCAAGTATTCGTCTGGTACTCATCAAAGTACAAAAAGGATCAATGGTAAAGTTGACCTCTGCGTGATTTGAACTCAAACAGAAAACCGGAGTGAATATTGCAAAACTTTCATTGTGGCAACCTAATGACCAATCACCATGTACAGCTAGGACTCCATTATTAATTTTTTTCTTTTGAAGTCGGAAAAACGTGTTTGAGCAATATTATACTGATATTTCTAGCAGGTCGTTGTAAGCAGTAACCATTACCAGAATCACTTTAGCCAAATGGAAAACGCAATGTTGTTATGCTGGTATTGACAAGCAGAGGAATACTCATCGCCGTGGTCTTAGTCTTTGTAGCTGTGTAGCCCAAGGTCTTTTCTGATCGAGCAGGTTCATGATCAATGAGATTGAAGCTATGACCATCAGTCATTTTCTTTCCAGAATTTATGTAACCCTGAGTTACATTATTCCAGTGTGACCCCGCCTCACCTTCATCCTGATGTTTTTCTCAAAACTGATAAACTGTCACACAGTTATCATATTACTTCTGCTAAGATTGCAGCCATTGTGGCACGGTTGGATCCATGTAAAGTAACTGGACCTGATGGTATTCCAGTCATTGTTCTTCAGAAGTGCTCTCCTGAGTTGTCCTCTGTTTTATCTAGGCTTTTCCGAAATTATATCTCAGAATCTTGTTTTCCTTCTTTATGGAAATTCCCAACTGCTGTTCCTGTCTTTAAGAACTGTAGTGATCGATCTATTCCGCGTAATAATGGAACAATTAGTCTACTACCAATCATCAGTAAAGTCTTTGAGTTCTTGATTAATGACTCTCTTGTAAAATATCTTGACTCAAATCGTTTATTCTCCGACTCTCAGTATGGTTTCTGTGCTGGACGGTCTACTGCTAATCTTCTCACTGTTATATTCGAGCGTGTTTATCGTGCATTGAATGTATCTAGTCAAGCTAGGGCAATTGCTCTTGATATCTCTAAGGCATTTGATAGGGTTTGGCATGCTGAACTTCTATGGAAGCTCCAATCCTTTGGTGTGTCAGGTTTCATGCAGAACATCATCTCCTCCTTCCTCTATGACCGTAGGATCAAGGTTGATCTTGATGGTCAATCTTCATCTAGTTATTCTATTAATGCTGGGGTTCCTCAAGAATCTGTCCTAGGACCAACTACCTTTCTTCTTTTTGTCAACGATCTGCCTGATCATATCATCTGTCAGCTAGTAATCTATGCTGATGACTCTACTTTGTACTCTTGTTTGGACAAATCTGATGACTTGTCTGATAAGGCTGAGATCGCTGCTAACCTTGAGAATGATCTTCGATCTATTGTTGAATGGGGTAGCAAATGGCTTGTTACGTTGTAACTAAATTTCTTTCAATTAATCGCTTCACACATCCTTTCTTGCATTCGGTTTCGATGATGGTATTGACTTACCTCAAAGTCGTTCGTTCTCTTCGTCTCCTAGGAGTGACCTTCTGTAAGGTTTTTTTCTTGGAGGACTTACACTGAATCTATTGCCAAATTGGCTGCTATGAAGGTAGGCTCACTCCTTCAATCGAGGAGTTATCTCACTCCTGAGACTATTCTTTATATTTATAAGTTCACCATTCGCCCCTGCATTGAGTACTGCTGTCACATATGGATAGGTGCTTCTGCAAATTGTTTGACTCTGTTGGACCGAATTCAACGCCGTATTTGTAATGCTATAGTGGTGAGAGACAAACACATACACAAAGACACACGCACACACACACACACACACATACACACACACACACACACACACACACACACACAAACATACACACGCACGTACGTACGCACACACACTCACACATACACACACATACGACGGGCCTCTTTCAATTCCAGTCTACCAAATCCATTCACAAGTCTTCTTTAATCGACCCGAGGCGATAGTAGAAAACAATTGCCCAAGGTGCCACGCAATGGGACTGAACCCGGAACCATTTAGTTTGGAACCAAAATTCTTACGGCACAGTCACACTTGCGCCCATAGTATGGTATGGTAAGGTTTGTGTTAGATTTGGCTGCTTTTTCTGGCAAATTAAGCGGCTCTGGCGAGGCTCACTCAGTTGTTTTCTCAGTTCAGATTTAACCGACCAGGCCTACGAACAAGACAATCTCATCTATGACCATTCTGTCATTTCAAATATTGTATCGTTTAATGCAGTACCTTTTTCAGACATGGGTACATTGTGCAGATACACAGAGTTCCACTGGTCCATAGGCCCAATTCAAATCCATGTACGATATGCCTAGCTGCCAATAAATAAATAAATAAATACTATAGGGACCAGTATAATGTATTGACCAGAGTCCTGCAATGCTGCTAAGATGGACTTGATTTAATGCTGTACTTTATTATTTGGAGATAATAGTTTATGAATGAGAGCAGTTTCACAGCTATATCTAGCAAGT
>NC_142947.1:16784394-16796894 GCF_046866305.1 Octopus bimaculoides
ATATTTCCTTTCAACAAACATAGTATGTCAACGCAGCTGCATCGATCTGAAATATAAGCAGTTGAGATATTTTGCTTCCTAATAGCTCTTCATTCTTTTCACGTAACTAATCCAGAGATTTTCTCTAATCTTTTTGTATAATTGGTACAAATATTCATCTAAATCACTAATCCATTGGGATGTGTCTCGATACACCTGCAACCTCCAAAATCTGACTCTCTTTTCTTGCTAAATGTGGTGTACATAGTAGTAATTCATCTGTTGCTTACCGGTTTAATTTTGTCGCTTTATCATTGCAAAGACCTTCTCTAAACAGGCGCTTGCATTTATCAAAAGCAATACACACCTTCCTCTTTTCAACTTGACTCATACAACATTAAAAGGTGTATAATATCCCATGCCGAAGTGACATACTTCCACACCATTTATGCATGTATGTATGTATGTATGCATGTATGCATGTATGTATGCATGCATGCAATGTATGTATGTATGTATTATGTATGTATTCTACTAAGTTCCATTTTTCAATTTCTCACCAATAGAGCAAGAGCTAATTTTTACTAATAAAAAGACACTACATTGGAATTTATATATCGGAGTAGTTGTACATGGATATATATATATATATATATATATATATATATATATAAAAGAAGGAAAATGCACAGAGTTTACATAGTTTTAATATATCTTAAATGAAAGAGTATTGTGGTTGTCGACCGGTTTCGATTTCTCTCATCATGGCATTGAAATTATTGTGATTTCGTATTTTTTAAGAAGATTTTAGTCCATAAACTTGTATGAAAGTTTGTGAATGAACCAACAAGTCCACAACCTGAACAAATTATAACATAAATTAAATTCTCGGATTTCACAACTTCACAAGTGAAGTTGGAATTAACTGTGAACGTCTCTCCTTGTTTCAGTTGAAATTCTGAACCTTCCAGTGGGTTAGAGCATGTTCCACAGTTTGGGCGTCCACATTTTTTAACCATTGGTTTCGTGGTTGTTATGTATAAAGACCAACTTCACTTGTGCATCCGAGAATTTAATTTATGTTATAACTTGTTCAGGTTGTGGATACAACTATGTAGAACAAACAAGTATGTCACTTAGACGGAGAACCACACTGCATAAGGAACAGATCCGTTTTCCAAGGTATAGACAGATACCTTTGAGTGAACACATTGAGAGATGTGCAGAGAGTCTTCAACCAAATTTTAGTTTTCCCCATCTACCAGTGCAAAGAACCAATTTCTGTACAGGAACGTCTTTTCTTTAACCTGGTCTTGTATTTCCTGGTTTCCTGATTACATGTTCCTTGTTACAAATTCCATCATAGGAAGCATGTTTACCCAGTCCTAAGCACCTGTATTCCTCGTGAAATTACACAGGAATAGTCAAGACATTGTTAGATATGTATGTATCTGTTATGTATGTATGTGTGTGTGTGTGTGTGTGTGTGTGTGCGTGTATGTGCGTGCGTGCATATATGTGTGTATGTAATTATTTGAAGCCTTCAGGTACGGAGGAAGCTGGTTCTAACAAAGATTTTAAGCCTTGTCATTGGAATGTAGGTTACAAAAACAGTGTCACACTTTGAACTTTAAAAGTCTTGTATAGTTTTACTGTCTTGCTTATAGATTGTCTTTGTAATGTATGCGTTTGCTGGTTGGTTTCTTATTCTGACGAACCTAGCTTTCCGTATTGTTTCTCAAGCATTTACTAACATTTACTTTGTATATATATGTATGTATGTATGTATGTATGTATGTATGTATTTATGTATGCATGTATGCATGTATGCATGTATGTATGTATGTATGTATGTATGTATGTATGTATGTACATATGTATATATACATGAGGAAAGCAGGATTACAAAGCCATATCTAAATATTTCATTATAAGCAAACTTGTCTGGGTAAGTGTACTCATCGGTGGGTGGAATGGAATACAGATAAGCTAGTCACATGCTACGTGACGTCAAGTGGTATTTACCACATCATATACGCCAAGCGAGTTTCCCTTAAAGTTCATGAGAAGGAAATTTGAGCTGTCTGAAACTGATTCAGACTTACTTTTGTTTAGAATTTGAGGTAGGGTGCCGATAGCTGTAAAATATTTTTCTCTAAGAAAGGGAGCGAAATACATTACTTTGACCTACTTTGAATGTTAGTTTTCGATCCAAAATGACCTGTCTAATATTTGTAATTCTTCCTTTCGTTTTCGATTTCCAAACTAATTTACAGAGCCGTTGTCCATATGATGATGTTGGAATGAGTGACTGCTTCAGACGATTTTTTAGATAAATGTTACAAAGATAGAAGCTTTGTAACACACACATACACACAAGCGCACATGCATGAATATATATACATACGTGCCTTCATGCATGCTTACATATATATACATGCTTATATGCGTATACACGTATCCACATACATAAATGCAAATAGACACATGCACACGGGCACACATACGCATACACACATTCTGTCTTTTTCGCCGCTCTGATACTGAAAAGAAATAGATTTTAACTTTGTAAAAATGCATCTTGACGTAGAATGAGTGAGTTGACATCAATAATGCCGTTTCTATTCTTGTAAATATTAATGGCAGTATAACCCACTGGATGTAACTAATAAAACAACAGAAGAATACGCATAGATACCATTACGTACACTGTATTCCCTCGACTATCGCGGTTGTTATATTCCAACCCACCCCCTCGCAGTAAGTGAAAATCTACGAAGTAGAAACAATACTGTACTGTATATTTTTTTTACCGTTTTTATAATTGGTATATATTTCAGTTCTATATTTAAGAGATGAGGAATTATGTACATTATTTACATTTGACGGATATTTGTCCTCATCTTTGTTGTTAACACAACGTTTCAGCTGATATACTCTCCAGCCTTCTTCAGGTGTCTTGGAGAAATTTCGATCCTGGGTTCTCATTCTTAAGGTATTTTTCGATGTTATTATTATTGTTATTATTATTATTATTATTATTATTATTATTATTATTATTATTATTATTATTATTATTATTATTATTATTTCTTCAAACAAGACTGTTATGGCTCACAATCTCGAAATAATCTTTATAGTGCTGTTTCCGCTTAAGGGGGGATGGTCCACCGTCATAGAATTCCTGTGACCTGCAACGACCCAAGAATTATTAGCTATGTGCATGCGAACATGCAAATCTTCGAGAGAAGATGGAAACATACTCATAGGAATATACATCAAAACGTCTGTAAAGTTCAAGCATAATCGGCTAGATATAGTTATTTGGGGCTAAAATAGATTTCATGCTAATTATGGAGATCAGTTGCCCCAAAATATGAACATCTTTTTCCAAAATCAATGAGAAAGAGAATATTTGTATACAATTTATTGACATACATACATACATACATACATACATACATACATACATACATACATACATACATACATACATAATTAGGATAGCTAGTGAACTTGAGGAGAGGTATGAAATAAGAGCTGATACAGATCTTTCCCCAAGGAGCATTGGTAAAATCTATTTATCGAGAGAACAAAATTTAGAAGATTAACCGGTCAGCTGAGAAGATAGTACATGCGTACTTGGCATGAAAACACAAACCACAAAAAGGATTGATCATATCAAAAGCTTGGCTTGGAGTACCGACGCGTTTATGATATCCCATGTTGAAGGCTACCTCCATGTTATTCAAGAACAAAAGTCCCCACGAAGTACCTACAACATAAACGGCTGGAAACAATGACAGACAACAAATGTAGTCTGTGCAAGACCAAGACTGAAGACATCAACCACATCATTGCAAACTGCGAGAGAATGTCTTCTCGATGTCATCTTCCTATAAGGCATAATGTGGTGGCCAGAACAGTCTGGAACAGATTACGATAAAGAAAACACCTACAGTCGAAGTTGTCTATATTGGAACGAATATTAATGGAGCTTAAAGATTAAAGCAACCACCAAGGTAAAATACACCCGGCCAGATATTGTTGCGTGGGACCACAAGGAAAAGATATGTTCTGCCATGGAAATCAGCTGAGGTTTGGACACCAATGAGATTACAGAAATACAAGAGAAAGAGGATATCTATGGATCATTGATAAGAAGCTTGCAAATTCAGTACACAAGCTATACTTTCAACATCATATCTATTAATAATTTGAGTAACAGGTTACATACAAACTGTCTGGGGCAAAGCATGGCTAATCATGTTCTTGGGGAGATAGATAAATACATAGATGTAAAGACATATACGATGGGCTTCATTCAGTTTCCGTCTTCCAAATCTACTTTGGTCGACACAGTATAAGAGACATACCTAAGGTGCCATAATGTTCAAAATCTTCTAATACCGACTGATGAGCTAAAGACCTTTCCTTTAATCCCTCAAGAAGCTTATACACCTATAGTGTCGTCAAGAATTTGAGCTTGTAATGTTGAAAACTAAAACTAAACGTATACTACCTTCTTCAGCGTTCTATCCTTCAAATATTTCTTTTATCTCTTATCTTTTATTTGCTTCAGACATTAGGCTGCGGCCATGCTGGGACACCACCATAACGAATTCATTCAGTTTACATCTACCAAATTCATTCACAAGGTTTTGGTCGGCCTGAGGTTATATTAGAAGACAGGTGCCCAAAGTGCCACACAGTGGGACTGAATCTGGAACCATGTAGTTGGGAAGCAAGCTTCTTGCCACACAGCCACGCTTACCATCGTAGCCCAATTTGCATCTTAAATCACAGGTTCATCAAAGACACTTTTACTGTCTTTTGCTCTGGGCAAACCCGAAACGACCGTGGCCAGTCTTTTATATTGGTCTTTTTTTTCCTTTTGAATTATATAAAAGGCTTGAGTCCCAGTGCATAACAGAAATTGGTGGAGTGTCAAAACTATCATTGATAGCTTTAGCTTTTTCTTCTCTATCTTTTTATGTAACTCTCTTTAGCAGAGCTTTTTTGAATGATTCAGATTTTCAAGACTTGCTCCCAAACATATTGCATAGGACACCACCAAATATGTTCTCTCCCCTAAAGGAATATTCAGGCAGTCACACATCGATTCTTTTCAACATCACCACTAGCATAAGAGATGGAAAAAGGAAACGAAAATATATATCGCTAAAATCGAATCGTCAGAAAGTCTATTATTTCATGTATGTGCGGGTGTTTGTGTGTGCGTGTTTGTCTGTGGCAGTGAATTTGTTTGTTTGTGTGTTTGCATGCGCGTGTGTGTGTGTGTGTGTGTGTGTGTGTGTGTGTGTGTGTGTGTGTGTGTGTGTGTGTGTGTGTTGTGTTGCTTTTGAGCGCAAGTATCGAACCGACTGCTTAGTCAAACACTTATCGTCAGAGTAATTTTCACCCGACGCCATATTAATATTATATTAGCGATTATCAGTTGCCAAACTAACACCAATATGCAAATTAGCATCAACGTATTTTCTCTGGCTATAAAATGTTTCATCTTTGTATCATGGCTGTGAGATAAAATGAACGCTGACGGAAACATGGAAAAGTAGGCAGTTAGTATGATTGATTTGGAAAGCTTCTTTGAGGCTGTTTCAACTCAATACATTGAAATATTCGGTCGATCTGTTTCCCAGCGTTTCCTTCAGAGCTTGTATCTTTCTCTCAATCTCCCTCTTCCCTCTACTATTCTCTGTCTGTCTGTCTGTCTGTCAGTCTCTCTCTCTCTCTCCCTCTCTCTCTCTCTCTCTCTCTCTCTCTCTCTCTCTCTTTCTCCCTCTCTCTTTCCCACTCGATTGCCCTTCCTTCATCTCAATAACTCTCGCATAATTTATTATCGATATGGGGATCCACACATACACCAGCACACATTTATAAATGGGCATATGGTGTGCATAAACGTGTATGACTCTCTTTTTTATCTCCTGTGTGTGTGTGCGCGCGCGTATTTTTTGGTGTATGTGTGTGTATGTGTGTGTATGGAGTTACTGACGGTCAAGGACGACTTGGTTCCATGCTTTCCCTATTTGTTTTAGATGTCTATGTAGTTTTGCATAGAAGAAATCATCGTTTTGCTCTATTTTCTCCACCACCTCACAATGATCCAACGGAACATCCAGGGTACGATAGCTGGGGAGGATAGTGTTGTACCAACAGACGGGTGTTTTCTTCCGAAAGAAATTCCTCCCGTCTCTCTCCCTTTCTCTCTCTCTCTGAGATACTGTATAACACTGTTCTATATATATTCAGTAATTGTATGACACTGTGTTTTCTGTATATTCAGGGATTGTATGACAGTATTGGATCTTATCGGTTTGGTTGCCAGCATTTCAAAAACTAAAGGTTATCAAAAATGTTTAAATTTGGCGCAATAATACGCTTGCCAAAACTGAATTGCTGGAGTTATTTCATTTTTTTCCAGAAAAATATTTTAAAAAAGTTACAGAGGTTTAAAGTGTGATCATTTTCACCCAATCAGGAAACAGGATTTGGAAGCTGTCATTTTGTGCGTGACTGCACATTTTGTCGTCAATACCCTGAAAATAGCACTTGTGAATATTTGTAAACAACACGTGTTATGTCTCCGGTAATTTTTTTTTCATGTAAATAAACGTTTATGTTAATTAAAAAGATTTATTTTAAAAAATCTTATTTAGTTGTTATTTTTAGCACACAACACAACCACCTCAATGCTCAATGACAAAAAGAAACGAGTAAACAAACATTTAAGCATTCAATATGCATTTAATGCAAATGTGACAAACAAAACGTTACATGCGATAAGCACATTACAATTTTTAAGAGAAAGATTTGGAAGAATTAGATGAAAGTTCTCCGGTAATCTTCTTTCATGTAAATAAATGTTTTGCCAGCAAAATCCTATAAAATAACAATGTTCCAAAAGATGTACATGCTTATATGATATATATATATGAAAATAAGAGTGAACAAAATATGTTTTAAAAACGAACATTTAACATTCGATTTTAATTTTTAAAATATCCTTTGTTTTCAACTTTTTCATAATAGAAACAAAGTTACTGGAGTTTGCTGCCATAGTCATAAGAATACAGCACACAGCGTCAAATTTGTCAATACATGCTTCCGCGAAGATAAAAGACACTTCAGACAGCTGGGACTCGCTTGTTGCTATGGCAACAGGCACGTTGAGTGACAAATAAGTTCTCATGTTCCGCTTCTTGCTATCGAAACAGGCATGAATGTATTTGTAGCTTACGATTGGCTAAAATTAACAAAATTTTCAAATTTTAATTGCTAATAACTCTTTATTTATTGATTTATAGCGAAAATTACTTCCGCGTCATCAGTTAGCCTATAAAAGTGTATCATTACACTGAATATGAAATCAATTCGAACAGAATTGATATTGCCAGTCAAACCGATAAGATTCTATATATTGTAAAAGAGAAGTTAAACTGTTGTCATGTGTGGCAACGAGTACCCACCACGGAAAAAAGTTCAGAGTTCAACTTTCCGAAATTATAGAAACCGGAACATGAATCCTTAGGTGCAATCCTGCGTATATCCATGTAGATATAAATTGTACCTGTAATTATATGACGGCAGCCTTTTTATATACAGTGTGTCTCTGATTCTGTCTGAGAATTACATTAAGTATACATGACTCTGTGGAATGAATGCATATGCCGATTGCACATTCGATCAGGTCAAGAGCAAGTAACTCAACTGATGGAAATATCGAATCGTCATTAGTGAACGACGGAGATCCACCACATGTATGTGTCTGCATTATTCCATATATGTGTGTGTGTTCGTATAGGTGTGTATGTCTCTGTTCATATGTGTTTGTGTGTTTCTGTGTGTTCATATATGTGTTTGTGTTTGGATATATATGTGTGTGTTTATGTATGTGTGTGTTTATTTGTTTGTTTGTTTGTTTGTGTGTGTGTGTGTGTGTGTGTGTGTGTGTGTGTGTGTGTGTGTTTGTCTCCACCATCGCTATTTGACAACTGGTGTGCTTTGGTTACGTTTCCATAATGTAGAGGTTCGGCAAAAGAGACCTATGAAATTTTAGATATAAGTACTGTCTCAACATGGATGTTATCCAGTGACTGAAGCAAGTTAAAGACAAAGCTAAATACATACATACTTCCCCACATATGCGTGTGTGTGTGTGTGTGTGCTTGTGTATATTCATAAAGAAATCTATCTTCCTCTATACACACATAAAATAATGCGTAAATGCCATTGAATGTGTGTGTATATATATATATATAGATGTGTGTGTATATATATGTATAGATGTGTGTGTATATATATGTATAGATGTGTGTGCATATACATATAGACGCGCGCACACACACACACAAATATATATATATATATATATACACACGCTTCCGAGCGTAAATTTACAATACTCAATACATTAGATCCTTTTCATCATTCTTGCCTATATCACTTATACTCATTAATTAAGTTATTGATCTAACTTAATCCTTTTCCTTTGTTTTTATTATATTTTCCCATAAAGCCATATTATCCCGCAGCCAATTATCTATCTATCTATCTATCTATCTATCTATCAAACTCTCTTTTTATCCATCCATCTATCTATCTATCATGCTTGAATGTATCCATTTATAAAACAAATAGCTATCAACAGTCTAATCAATCTAGCTATAAATAAAACAGTCTGCTATTGTTTACAGCCAAGCTGCTTAAATTTCAACCTCCAACTTTACATAAGAGAATGTATTCCAGAGTGGTATAGCTTTTCGTATCCTGTCCCAGGTCAAGACACTTGACTACCAAAGAAGAAACCTCTACAGCCTTAAGTAGATATTATTATTTGGTATAGTTCCCGCACCGTCTATGACTACTGCCTTTATCTTGCAACAGCTCGGTCCACCTAGCAGTAAAGTAGCTAACACAATGTGATGTATTTTACTGCACTGTGTTTAAAACCAACAATCTTAGCTCTCAACAACCCAAAATGTTCAGATGCACGTAGACACCAGTGTGTATTTTACTGTAATGAACCCAGGACAAAGCCGCTTAAATCTCAACAGTTCAGTGTACTTGACTGTAAATGTGTATCCATGTAGTTTGCTGTGCGCTATCTCAGACACTTTGCTTTTGACAACTCAGTCTGTTAAGCCATAAAGTAGGTAAATTTTCACGCTTTTATTTCATTTTCCTGTATCAGAAACAACCAGCCAATCAATCAAATAATCACTCACTTATACGATCAATTTTTCTAGTCATTTAACTCGAAATCTAATTTACATCTTTACAAATCGATATCATTCCTCTGTTTCTATAGATGATGTTTTTTTTTCGACTAATAATTTTCGAATTTACATCGTTTCTGTCAAGTTGGTTAAAGCATATGGCTGTGTGTATCTGGCTTTAATCCCAAAGACGAAGCAAAGTGTTAAGCAGAATTGGAGCACTACACGTCTCTGCAAGCCGTGTCTCAATATATGGAATATATGTCACAGCCAAGAACATTGCAGCACAGTAAATCAGATGACGAGCGAAGAGGTAACACGATAGACAAGTAATCGGGTAGGTTCTGCTTTCACAAGCTATACCCAATGGCACCCGAAGCCTACAAGAGTGTTCGCATTTTGGTGATGGAAAGGAACACAATTAGGCTGTGGTGAAGGGTAGAAACTTTGATTGCAGTACGTGTAGTAGCAAGAGTATCTTGAAAGGTTTCTTCCCAGAGGAACCAGAGAGCAGAGAAAGAAACAGCAAGTTAAGAGCCTGTTGTATTCAAAGCACCATGGGTCGTAGCTCCAAGAACGGCCGAAAAAATTTCACTTCATTCTTAGCACCAGGAGACGATCTCTATAAGGCTGAGGAACCGACTCCGGTAGTGTCACTTCAGTTCTTATGCACCGATAAAATTAAGACTGGAGAGTAATGTAGAAATGTCCAGTGTTTGAAAGTGCCAAATCGATCATGACTGTATACGTATTGTTTCTTGATTAAGAGAGCAGCTACACAGAGCATAGTTAAGTGTTCCTTCTCAAGCTGCACACATTCTGAAGCATTCTGCATCTCAGGCTGTTTTAGAAGTTTCTTTACTGCCCACAAGGGGCTACATACAGAGGGGAAAAGCAAGGATAGACAAACAGATTAAGTCAATTATATCGACCCCAGTGCGTAACTGGTACTTATTTAATCGACCCCGAAAGGATGAAAGGCAAAGTCGACCTCGGCGGAATTTGAACTCAGAACGTAGCGGCAGACGAAATACCGCTAAGCATTTCGCCCGGCGTGCTAACGTTTCTGCCAGCTCGCCGCCTTTTAGAAGTTTCTGTGTTAGGAAGGCTTTATTCTTTGGTATCAGCTTTGAGCTCTACGCTTTTGAGCCAGTGTCGAAAATTTTCTGTATCTTCTACTCCTTGTACAGTTATTTATTTATTCTTCCATGCAGGGTCTTTATATGTCGTCGGTTTATCATGACAATTTGTAGCCCCCAATTATATTTTAGATTTTTTTATTTTGCTTGTTTTTATTTTTCTACAGAAAAAGAACAAATGAAAAAAACGATGTCCCACATCCCCAATTTGATATACTATAAACATCTGTCATTACCACTTTTCCATCAGCACATTGCCCTCTATAGACCCCCAAATAAACGCAAAAAAGGGACCACAGCAGAAGAAAACTAACATGATCACACAGTTAAAACCAAAGCAAAAAAAGGAGAATCTCACCACCTAACTTAATTACAATCCACTCGCTTTTCAAATTATTTCTGCTACATAGTCGACCTCCACCCCTACCCCAAAATGCAGAAAGCAAAAATTAAAAAAGAAAAAAACGATAAAATAATCAAATAAAAAGAAACCCAAATACCCCTCATCTACCCACCTAAATCAAATTACCGCATATTTCCAATATTCCTTTCGGAATGACATTTCTGCCTCAGCTTTATGTTATAGAAAATATGGCGATATTTGCCATTATAATTGGCTGAAAACGGTGCTAAATGACAATAACGGTTGATTTAGTTCCACTCCTCCTATCCACACACACCTATTGTATTAACCTCCTCTCATAACCTTTGTCACTTGTTCTTGTTTCTGTCTCTCTCTCTTTCTCTCTCTCTCTCTCTCTCTCTTTCTCCCTCTCTCTTTCTCGCTCGCTCGCTCTCTGTATGTAGTGTGTATGCTCTATCTATCTATCTATCTATCTATCTATCTATCTATCTATCTATCTATCTATCTATCTATCTGTATGTCTGTCTGTCTGTTTGTCTCTATATATCTATCTATCTATCTATCTATCTATCTATCTATCTATCTATTTATCTATCTTTCAGCCTCTGGGTTCTTTTTTCTCTGCTTTTTCCTCTTTCTCTCTCTCTCTCTCTCTCTCTCTCTCTCTCTCTCTCTCGGTTCTTTCCCACTGACAATACTGTTGCTTTTTCTCTTTATACTCGTGTATCTGTCTGTAACTTTCTTTTTCTGCTGTTCGTCGATATATTGGCTTGTCTTTCATCTTAACTATCTTTCTATCAATCTATCTATCGATCTATTTGGCCTTCTTTGGAGCAGGTGAGGACGGAGTGTTTCCACTGCGCAGATTGTCTCTTTGTCTCTGGCTCAAAGTCTATGGAACCAACACATCCTGAATTAGGAAATGTTCAAGGAAACCAGCTAGATCTACTTGAAACAATGGCAGGTGATGTGACCAGTACTGTGCGCTTTTGATCAGGCGTCAAAATACTTCTCTTTCTTTCTCATTCTCAATGTTATTAGCATTGACCATTTGATTTATAGCCAATCGCCTGTTATCAATCACAGTGTGGTGAACACGATCGATGTTTTCCTTGGTGGTGGCAGTTGCAGGATGTCCAGACCTTGGATCATCTTCCAGACTCTCTTTCCCTTTCTAAATTCAGCTGCCCACTTTTGCACTTTTCATAAAACTGAAGCGTCATCCCTAATGCAAACATTGTCAGCATGAATATTGTTGGGGAATAAAACCTTTTTCTGCAGGCACATGATAATATGATGACGTCAATTTTTTTTCCACTTTCAAGGAAGTCACTACTAGTTATTGAAGCGTTTAAACAATCAAAGGTTAGTTTACCTGGAAAGAGACAATACAGTTATTAATAAGAAGGGTTGAAATTAATGCATGCAAAATTTCCCAGCTCTAGCTTGACTCCTTCAGACCACCCTCGTATATAGAATGGTCAAAATGCACGGCATTGGGAACGGTTTTATGCAATATAGTAAACGTACATACAAAATACATAGATCAATAGATCAAGCGTGATTCAGAAAAATATGATCCAACTTAAGACATTTACGACGACCCGGAAGGTTTCTAGAATTACATATTACAATTTCTGCACATAGGTCTCTCGTTATCCGTGAAGCTTGTTTCAAGAATGATGGAATTGCTCTCCCTATGACAGTCTTTTATTATTTTATTGCACTCACATATTGTTACTGTGTAGCTTTTGTTACTTTGTAGCGTATTTTAGC
>NC_142947.1:16799394-16811894 GCF_046866305.1 Octopus bimaculoides
TTATGTATATGTTGTGTTCTTTTCGCAGCTTTGTAAATGGGGAATGTGTATCTGTTTTCGCGCAGGCGCAGGCGTACTTTTCTGCTTGTGGTTGTGTTTGTATACATAGTGCAAAGATATAGACATGGATACATATATACTTATATATATATGATATATGGATATGTATGTACACATCCATATACGTACACATCAGCATCATTAAGTGTGTGTATGTATGTATATAATTATATATATATATGTATGTATGTATGTATGTATGTATATACACAAGTATAATACACATCGGGAAGATTTTGTTCATAGAATATTTTTACCCTTTAGTCCTATGCCTCAAATATTAACCGGCAACGTGTGTGTGTATGCACACACATACACACGCACATACATACATACATACATACATATATACATACATATATATATATGTATGTATATATATATATATATATATATATGTGTGTGTGTGTGTGTGTGTGTGTGTGTGTGTGTGTGTGTGTGTGTCTGCATACACACACATATACACACATATACATAGATGTATACATATATATATATATGTATGTATATATATATATATATATATATATATATATATATATATATATATATATATATATATATATATATATATATATATATATATATATATATATATATATATACATATATATAGATAGGAGACAAGTTATACGTACGCCGTCTATCTGTATCTTTTGTCCCTTTCTTGTATCACCTGTCTGGATGTTTTGCGTCCTTGTCCCATTCTGTATTATTTATACATACATACATACACACACACATATATATATATATATATATATGCAGTTATATACCGTATATATATATATATATATATATATATTATGTGTGACTGTATGTGTATGTGTGTGTGTACGTGTGTGTGTGTGTGTGTGTGTGTGTGTGTGTGTGTGTGTGTGTGTGTGTGTGTGTGTAATATACATGCGTCAGTGCTGGGATGTGTTTGTGTATATGAGCATATGCGCCTATATGTATGTAGTATGTATTATATAGTCAGTAAGATTAGCTCAGATGAAGAGAACTCTTAATGCAATTGTGAAGTAATTGATGAAGAGGATTTTATTCAGAGTTTTAGAAAGTCCAATGACTCACTTTCCAATACATATAACACACACACACACACACACACACACACACACACACACACACACACACACACACACGTATGTATGTACATAAAAATACTAAGTCTGCTACTTGTATACATACTTGTACATATACTTATATATATATATATGTACATACACATACGTATGTATATATAAACATATCTACATATATAAGTATGTACTTTATATATATATATATATATATATATATATGTATATATATATATATATATATATATATATATATATATATATATATATATATATATATATATATGTGTGTGTGTGTGTGTGTGTGTGTGTGTGTGTGTGTGTGTGTGTATGTATGTATGTATATCTATATACGTATGTATGTATGTATGTATGTATATATATATATATATATATATATATATATATATATATATATATATATATATTTATATATAAATTTACATATATATATACACACACACGTACTGAAACACGCACGCGCGTGCACAAACACACAAACACTAAATATACACGAAAGCTCGTTTCTTCCTTATTTAACATAATTGAAGTAGCTGAAGCCAATTCATCTGTTCCTAGTTGACATTTATTTCATACTTTATTGGAATGGCATGAATGCCACAGTTGTTGTTCTCTTTAAATTTAATTTGTGTTGGATCCCAAAGACCCAGCTGCAATTCTCATTTCAAAATATATTAATTAATTAATTTAATTAATTAACTATGTCTAATCACTGAAAGTAGAAAAGAAATTATAAAAACACGTTTGAAGAGGAGAGAGGAAACTCATTAACTCATAAACAACAGATTCCATACAACATACTTATTGTCTTACCTTTGTATTGTTGAGTCATTTGGGGCAGGAGCTCTAGCTACAAATAGCCTGTATGAGTGGATAATGCTTGAGCTACATACTGTCTTCTTCATCTAGATAAGTTATGGCGAATCTATGACACGCGTGCCTGCAAAGACACGCCGCGTGCTTTAAGTGATTCGTGACGAACTTTGATAAAAAAAAATCTTCTGGCGATATTATGCTACAGAAAGCTTATCTTTAAGCATTAACCTGATACTAAAATACATGTGTACATCTATATCACTCTCGACTAACATTGATGGTTCGCCATCACTAATTTAGACAAATATAAAAGCATTTATACATTAATTAAGAAGCGTAATAATTTAACAGATAAAGTTTTGTGTTATATATCCAATTAATTTGTTAGAAATACTGAAAACAATCTTATAGATGGAACTAGAAATGCAGTTAAGGAAGACATCGAGCTCCACACTAATTATCTTATCTAGAAAAATCTAGAAAATCTGGAGATTTAATATGAAGGGAAATGATTTAGCGGATAACACACTGAATATCATACCTGGATTAATCTTTAGAAAATGTAGAAACGGGATTCTGTTGCGGATAGAGTACATAGTTATGTTGTTAATTAGTTGAGTCATTGTAAAAATATTGAGCAATAAAACGCTAATTAGTAACAATTAGGCAGTGAGGAAAAAAAGGATATCAGTCAATGACAAATATTACTTCAGTTATTCTGCTGTGAAAGCATTTGGCCTCGTGGTCAGGATATTGCACTCATTTTCGTGGTTTGGCGGTGCATTCTGTACTTGAGAAAATCACTTCATTTTGCACTACTCATTTAGCTGCAAATGAGTTCTAGCAATAACAAGACAGTTAAACCTGCGAGGGATCGGCGTCACGTACACGATGGAGTGTTGTAATGTCGGTCATTTGCACCCCACGGAAAGCCTGTCAGGCTCCGGCCTTATTTAATGATAGACCTAAATAAGTTTAAGCCTAAGTATGAGACATCTTCGAACATTTTCCAGTCTTATTAAAACTCTTCAGTCAAATATAGACGTTACTGCAGTTACTGAAATGATGATGAGAGAATCACTAAGTAAATGTGCAATATTATATACTACCATACCTAGAAAAGCGAAATGGTACAACATGTAAGTTCTTGAACTACAAATCATTATCTTATCTGGCAATGGATAAAAATGGATGGGACTGGAAGTAGTGAACGAGTTACAAAAGTGATTAGGAAACGTTTGCGATCAAAGTGCCAGCGGTAAAAATGCATTCGACCATTTCTTTAATGTACAACATGAAGGATCGCATTGTCAAGGTCTAGGTATTAAAAGACGAATGCACCAAAGATGTTCGATATTTACAATTGTTGGAGAAGCAGCATAGTAACAAGGCCTTACTTCGGTCTTTGATTGTGCAGGACGGGCGCGTGCCATTCCACTCCAAGCGGATGTGTGCAGCTTTACTGCAATACTTTCACCGACTGTTCGAGTAGAAACGTGAGCCAGAAGTTGTAGTGGACTTTAGTGTCGTCCACTGCGACCCTCGGCAGAAAATGCGGGGTGCTGTGAAAATTTAATGAAAGCAACTGAGATACGGACAACTCTGATCCGTTGCAGGAGAGGATAATCTCTAGGTTTAGAAATCTAAAACAAATATGGAAGCTAATGTAACGGATACGCGGATTGAAAATACAATAAAAGTAAAAAATGAAAACAAACAAGTTCGAGGTAACTAGTGTTGGCATGTATCGGTAAATTGCATTCAGCAAAGTTTGTAAATTTAAAGAAGTTCGAAAGCTGTAGGGAGACAACATTATTGAGGTTTCGATCAAAAGCTCTTCGTCGGAGTGGGGTTTTTTTTTTTTCAAACTTAAACTTAATGCAGATGTGGAAGAGGTGAAGAAAAAAAAAACGACGACGGAAGCGTTAAAAGGCATCACTTCGCAAGAGTTGGAGGATAGCTTCGAAAAGTGGAAAGCGCGTCCGGACCGATTCATTGCTTCAAATGGAGAATACTTTGAAGGCGATAAAAGTATAAAAATGTAAATCGTGAATAAAATAATATTGGAAAATTCCTGTTTCTTTGGGGTACCCTGTCGTATGTGAGCATATATTACTTGTATTCTGACATGAGTTTGTTGAGAGCAGTAACATTTTGTTGAGCTAAATAGGAAGCTTCTTAGTTCCTGGGAATAGAGTTTGCGCAATATTTTGGTAGTGACTTAGATTTTGAAGATTAGCATATGTAACTAGTTAAATGGGGTGGGGTTTTATCTACGTGCTGTTCATGAGTATTGGGGAGTATGTGCGTATATGTGTTGCAATACTGCTTCCTTGTTGCGCTCACAGATTGTGTACAGGGGTTGGCTAAAGAGACGACTATACAATTTCTATTAAGAAAGTTAACAAAGGAACTTATTCAAAGGCAAATGAAAGAAGAAAGAAAATGTAAGAGAGGAGAGTTAAAAAAGCTGATAAAAACGTCATCTGTTTTTTTTATAACTTTGAGAACATGCTTCTGTTTGTTGAAAGAATTAAAGTAAGCACCATTTGTATAATCAGTTCCTATAATATCATTAGGTTGTTTTATCTTACAATTGAAAAATTCTTAGCATACACTTCCTCCCAAAGTAGTGTTTGTACTTTAATGTTTGTGCTAATATACGATTTGCTTATACATACATGACAAACATGCATATACACATACATAATAAATATATGTATGCATGTTTGTGTGTGTGTATGTGTGTGTGTATACATACAAATATATATATATATATATATATATATATATGTATACACAAACACGAACACTTACACACATATACATACAATGTGTGTGTGTGAGTATGTGTGTGTGTGAGTATGTGTGTGTGTGCGCGCTCATGTGTGTGCCCATGTGTGTGTACCCAAGTGTGTGTGCCCCTCTGTGTATGCAAATTCGTTCGTTAACCTCCTTGCAGTTATCTTGTACAAAATAATGACCATTTCCTATTCCTCTCAGCATTTCAGCCATCTTTCTGCGTTGAAACACAACCACTTCCTGCGTGCTGTTTAGTTTACCGTCACAGCCAAAACAGCTACTTCCTGTCTACAATGTTAAGCTGCTGGCTGTATTTCATACTGCCATTCTATCTCCCTGAATGTTTGTGTTTTTTTTTTTCATATTTTTCTTCTCTTCTCTGCCTTATTCTATCAGTAGCAATTCATGTATTCTTTCGCATTCCTCAATGGCTTCTTCTTCTTCTTCTTCTTCTTCTTCTTCTTCTTCTTCTTCTTCTTCTTCTTCTTCTTCTTCTTCTTCTTCTTCTTCTTCTTCTTCTTCTTCTTCTTCTTTCTCCTCAATTTAAAAAAAAAATTCTTTCTCTGTAAATCCCTACACTTTATGCCTGTCTTTATATCGCCTCCCACCATCCCTTATTTGTTGCCCATCACCTACTTGTATTCATTGCCTTTCCTTCTCTTCATCCACATACTTCCCCCACAATCACCACCACCACCATCACCACCACCATCACCACTACCACTACCATCACCACCACCACCACGAGCGCTACTACTACTACTACTACTACTATTCCTACTTGCACCCATTCCATTTTCTATTCACTGACAGTGTGCATCCCTATAATTTTATTATTAGTACCTATAACACGCAAGTGAAGCTGCTGTTCTGATTCTAAGTTTAAATAAGATATTTTCTTGTTTACTCTTTTACAGCTGTTTCAAGTTACCGAAATGAGAAAAACATAAGCAAAACAAAAAGAAAAAAAAACAAAAGATCAACGAAAAATTCCTCAGATTTTAGCATATAGTACATATAATAATAACAGGAAATGAAATTTTGAAAGAAAGTCAAAGTCAATCGAAAGTACTCCAAGTCTCACCCCACATAAAAACGAGAAAGAAGCAAATAGCATTTTATAAAGCGAACTTTAAAAAGTCTTCTCAGCATACGCAGAATCACACACACAATCAGGATCATACATATGTTTTAATTGTTGTCTCATATGTTGATATTTGATAGTTCAAAATAGCATTCTGTATATCGAACTTAATATATATTCTGTAAAATACATTATGTATGTAATGTATGTATGTATGTATGTATGTATGTATGTATCTAAAGTGTTAAAGTGCTTTTGAAAGCCATTCCTATTTGGAAGCACATGAGTGAAAACAGAGCCAAAATCTATGACAGTAGTTTGCACTTTTATTATTTGAATACTTCTTTCGTAAAATGCGTTTAACAAAGAGAAAAACTATCTTTTCTCCTCTCTATCTTTCGTTCTGACTCTCTCTCTCTCTATTTAATTTTGTATGTGTTGGTGTATATAAGTAGTATGTGTAAATATATATATAGATAGACATATGTGCGTGTGCGTGTGTGTTAGTGTGTGTGTGTGCGTCCTTGTGTGCGTAAACAGTTACAAACACTCACAAACACATCACACACTCATACACACACTCACAACACACACACACACACACACACACACACACACACACACACACACACACACACACATTTTGCTTTATTCATTGTTTTATAACGAGCAGGAAATTAGTTGTCCCAATTATGTATATGTCCAATTTTGCTTGCAGTTACGTTTATAGTCAATGAAATCAACACTTTCGCTGTGTATTTGTACATATAATTACTTGCCTTCTAGTGACAAATAGGAACGTGTCAACCGTTAGAAAGTTAGAGGAAAATCTAGTACCTGAAAGACATTTAGTTTTGCTCTCTACTACGTCAATCCAACTGCTAACAAATCACTGGTTTTATTGTCGATGTAGAGACGATCAGTAAAATAGACAGTCGCTTGATTTTAAATTCGGAATTTTGATGGATGGATGAAGCCAAATACTGAAATTCCATTTTTTTTTTACCACCATCTGTTGCAAGACAAATCCACATTTTCGTTCTCGAAAGCCAGCGGTCCTCAACATTTTTGACACCATGGTGTATTGAAAATTAAACAAAAATTACTGACGCCCATCGCATGGAAAGTCAGAAATTACTGTAGCTCTTCGCATAAACATTTTTTTAAAATAACGTTTTAAAGCTTAGAAAAATATATAACAAACTATCGATTATTCTAAACCTGCATATCATCAAGATACTTCTTCCTCTGCACCGTTTGTGCCACTTCACCTTCGCTTTAGGTATTGAGCTGCATGTGTCTCAGCTGGGCATGATATGAGACTCAGTACTCGAATAGCGAAGCCAAATATTTGCAATTCCACAGTTTGTTTGCTATTTTTTTTTTTTGCCACCAAGTGTCACAAAACTTACCTACACCTTCTTTCCTCTAGACCAGTGGTTTTTAAAAACTTTTTGACATCATAGTCTACTAAAGAGCAAACAAAATCACTGATGCATATTATATGGCAAGTTAAGCTTTGCATGGATTTTTTTTAAAGAATGTTCTAAAGTTTAAAAATTTATATATAGAAAACTATTACTTACTTTGTTAAAAACTACTAAACCCTGTTGCTTACTTTGAACAGAAGACAATATTTAATAGCACGCTCTCCAATGAGCTGAAGTATTACATGGATTTTCTAAAAGCTTAAATTACGTTCTTAAAAAAAAAAAGCCCGCTTTTCACCTAAATATCTCTTGCTTCTCACCGTTGACAACCACTTCTCCACTATTGCAAGTATTGACTTGCTGATGTCTCAGTTGGGTCTAAGATGCATCAATATGGTCTGTCTAGAGGTGTGGCTTGAAAAGGTCCTGAGTTCTTTTTTTTTTTCATTCCAGACTAACTTATTGACAGAAATTCAGTTTAGTGTTCGATTGTATTAGTTCATGTATCATGGTTTAATCAATATATTACTGATTCTTATGTTATTGGTAATAGAGGAAAATCAAAAGTAAATACGGTAGAGTTTGAAGCCACAAAAATAGAAAAAGGCCGAAATAAAATGTCAGGAAGCATTTAGTCCAGAGTTCTGATGTGTCTATCAACACATCGTCGTTTTAAACCAGTATTTTATTGGTTTTTGATCAACACCAGACATATGGGACACAAAGGTGAGCCATGATGTATTTGAACTGAAAGAAACGAAATATTTTTCAAATTCTCCACTGCTTCTGCCAATTAATCAAATTACAGCTTATTTAATTAAATAATTAATTCATTAATTAATTCAATTAACTATATCAATTAGTTTTGAAAGAAACAGATAGAAATCGCAGCCGGCTGAATCTACATTTTGTCAGAATTTACGTCAGAAAGTCGAGACTTTGAACTCTACCACCGACCTGGCGCCGTGTGAATGACCAGGAGTGCATTTTACTACATAGGTATCACATCCCACCTAGCTGTAAGGAGGATAACCACTGCAGCAGTATAGTTAGTGCAGCCATATAATCATCATAATCACCACCATCACCCCAACTGCCAGCAGCAGTTCCAATCGTTGATATATTGCTTGTCATTGATAGAAGTAAGATTCCTTTATAACTTCCATAATATGTTTTGTATTCTTTCTCGAAAATGTAACAATCCTTTCTACTATAGGCACAAGGCCTGAAATTTGGGGAGAGGGGTTAAGTCGACAACATTGTCCCCAGTGCTTGACTGGTTCTTATTTTCTCGAACCCGAAAGGATAAAAGACAAAATCGACTTCGGCGGAACATAAAGACGGACGAAATACCGCTAAGCATTTGCCCGACGTGCAAATGAATCTGTCATCTCGATCTGTACATTCTGGAAGCATGAGCCTTATTCTCATGTTTTATCAACAGTTATGTGTAGGCTGTCACCAATGTTAAACATCCTCTATATTTCAGATTTCAGCAAGAATTCTTTTCCCATCAAATATCTGCAATACATTTGAAAGGTGATTACTTTAGCAATTCTTTTATTGTGAGTATCTCGTCTAGTTTTGAACTGACGGAGCCTGGTTGGATGCTAGTAAGCACGACATGTTATGTATCTATCACCAGATGCATTGAGCAGTTTTTGAAAGAGTTCATTCCATGCGTCCAATAATCTTTTATTGACTAACAATACTTTATTTTCATCAATTGATTTTACGGTGACAGAGCTCTTTCTTCTGCGGTTTTCAGAATTCTTTGAGTTCTTTATAAACACCCTTCGCGTAATTTGATTGTGGCGCATTACAGATATCTTGCTCTGCTCCCATCACATCAACTTCGAAGCTTTCTGTGGTTTTTGTAGCTATCTGCAAGTATCTGTGTAAGCTATCCTGATCGATTTACTTTTAGTTTCACTGTTTGGTACATATGCATATCTGATTTCTTTACTGCAGTAGACTTTTGGGGTCAGAGTGATTAGTGGTAAATCCATATTCACATTTCCGGTCACGCTTGCCAAGCAGTTTTAGCCTTGTCGCACACAACTTGTCGAATGCATGACCATTGCTTGTCGATCACCAAATTCTCTTGTACATCATACTGCGTAAATATTTCTTTCATCTCTTTTATATTGTATTCTAAAAAGTGATATGGCTTTTTCTCTCTGTCTAAGCTTGACAAACTTGTCAGGCTACTTGTCTGTTGTACTTTTGGAGTATGTTGAAACTGATCTTCATCTTAATAGCAGACGCGTTTCATCGTCATTTTTCTACCAATTATCGACGCAAACGTCTCAGTAAGCTGTTTTAGCCCTGTGTTCTTCGTTATGGTGAATTTAAATCCTTATTCTTTTCATTCAATTTTCTGTGGGATATTTATGTGAATGCGACATTTCTCTAGATTCATTGTTAGTTGTGCAGGGTGATGTATTTTAAGGCTTTTTATCCCAATACGGTCGCGTAGTGTCTTAACATTCCATTGAGCTTTAGTTAATGTTCTTCTGATTCCTAACTCATTTCTCACTGTTGGAAATAGCTCTAATTAGCCCTAATAGCGCAGTGCTATGGTTAGTGACCCGAATGTTAACTGGGCAGGTACGAAGGTATGAGTGTGTGTGCGTGTGTATAGGTGCAAAATATATCTGCTTGTTTTCTTATTTGCGTGCATGTACGAATGTATGTATGTATGTATGTATGTATGTATGTATGTATGTATGTATGTATGTATGTATGCGCTCATTACATATAGCAGAATTTTTTGTTTGATGATGAGTCTTATCACTATTAATATTTTGAGTTTCTCATTTCATTATGTTTTTTTTTTTTTGTGATTGCAGAACAGATTTGAGTTGAAATGTTCATATGGGCCTGTCTAAACTAGGTGTTACAGGTGTTCACAAGTATACTGCACACCAGTAAAGATTATTTCACGTTAAGATAAATAGTCGAGCAGAAATTACGTCGGATTACTTGCCGAGAAACAGTGAGTAAGAGTGAGAGAGAGAGAAAGAGAAAGAGAGAGAGAAAGAGAGAAAAAGATAGGCAGACAGACAGATATCCACATGTACAGATAGTGAACGCCCGCTATAGAGAACGATGGAGGTTGTTCATATACTGTGATGAGGGGTTCCTTGTATTCGTATAAGATACAGGGATATTTGTGTCTGGAGAAGGTGCTTCGAATAAGGCCCAGTGTCTCTCTATGCTTGTAGAGGTGCCTGTCTTACTGGTTAGGGTGTTGGACTCATGATCGTAAGATTGTGGTTTCGATTCCTGGACTGGACAACGCGTTGTGTTCTTGAGCAAAACATTGCACTTCATGTTGCTCCAGTTCACTCAGTTGGCAAAAGTGAATAATTCATATGCCATGGAAACAGACGAATCGGCCCTTATGAGTCGGTATGACTCGGAAAGGAAAACTTTACTTTTACTTTTCTCTCTGTGCTTATTGTGACGTTGAAGAGTGCCTTTCCTTTACATTAATTCATTCAAAAGAGAGTTTCCACTTTTCGTTTGCTTTATTCATAGCTTTAGATCTTCAACAATGTTTTCGTGGTATCCCCTAGGAGCAAGTTTCAATTGTTTTGTAGGAGATATGCCTAAATATAACAAATATTTTTCTCTTTTTCCTCGAATAATAATTTCAGTAATTGCTTTCCTTTCTTCTATTTTTCAGCCATCATGTTAAAGAGCAACAGCAAATGTGCCTGTGTTTTTATCGTTGTCGTTTTTTTACATTATTAATTTCGGATTTATTGTGGACAATACTATCCTCATCAGTGTTACTGTCGTAGCTACTACTACTACTACTACTACTACTACTACTGCTGCTGCTAATGATGTTACTGTTGTTTTCACAAGTGCCTACATGAATGCCCGTATGTTTTCAATTTCTTTTAACATTTTTGTATTGACATTCTTCTTGTTACGGTTATTGCTGGAATTATTAATGTTACTAATGTTATTTTGGCAAATGTTCACAGTACACAATTTTTTTTTTTTTTTGGCTTTGTTTCGTTCTCTATTTTCTTTCCTCTCTCTCGTGGAAGAGAAATTTGTCTGGTACTATTTTGAGAAACAACCCGCCCCACCATCACCACTGTTGCCGAGGGAAAAGAATTTCTACCCTGAAGGAACAATAAATAAAAAATACATAAATAGCTACCCCTAAATAGGTAAGCTATTTCCCTGTTAAGCTCTGCTTCTTTTTTCCCTTCATTCGTGTCACTGTAATGAAATAAAAATCAACAAATCTAACCTTCGTCAGAGAAAGCAAATATTAAAACAAGTTAAAACAGAATTTATATCGCAACATACCACCTAACAAAAACAACAGACAAGAACAAAAATAACCACTAGCACCACCTCAAAAACCAACAACAACAATAATAATAATGGTTTCTGATTTAAGCAGAAAGCCAACACTTTGTAATGGCTGGTCTGTTTGTCGGTACCATCGAGCCCGGTGTTTTGGTTGACTCTTTACTTTATCGACTCTCGGAGGGATTTGAACCCAGAATTTAAACATTTGAAGCTAAATACCGTAAGACATTTTGTCCCACATTCAAACGATGCTTCCTAACCGAAATAATAATAATAATGATGATAATAATAATAATAATAATAATAATAATAATAATAATAATAATAATAATAATAATAATAATAATAATAATAATAATAATAATAATGATAATAATAGCTTATTATATGAGTGCTTAAATCTGTTTGGAATTGCAAAGAATGTAACGTGTTTCCTGAAGTTAAGTATGGAGGGGTGGAAAACTGAACTGAAGAAGCTCGAGCACCTTGGAATAATAATAATAATAATAATAATAATAATAATAATAATAATAATAATAATAATAATAATAATAATAATAATAATAATAATTCTTTGTGCTATAGGCATAACGCCTGAAATTTGGGGGAAGCGGTCTAGTCGATTACTGCTGGCTTTTGAATGCACTCATCTGAAGACGTGCAGGTGCACAGCTTTTGTTGCATCATATTAATGCAATAATATGAATAATGTGTGAAACTCTCAGCAATTACCAGCTGATGTTAATACACGGAAACAATTGCAGTGGTTTGCATTAAGACTTGTCCATTTCTTCTTCTTGTATAATAATATTTTTTGTAAAAATATATATATATGCCTTTAAAAGAACATACATATAAATATATTAT
>NC_142947.1:16819394-16824394 GCF_046866305.1 Octopus bimaculoides
TCCTATAAAACTTGTGCGTAACCCGACTTTTCGTCCGATGTTACATTGTCCAACGTCAGTTCGTTCGCGTCTTTCGGTCTGACGTCTTTTTGTCCGATGACTTTTTTTTTGTCCAACAATTTTTTGTCCAATTTTAAATACACTCTTTAGAGAACAAGGTGAACATCAAAATCAAATAATCACCTCTACTTACTTTTCTCAGGTTTAGAAAACAGTGCATAAGACGCAAGTACACAATCACACACACACACACACACACACACACACACACACACACACACACACACACACACACACACACACACACAAACACACACACGCACATACACACACGCACACACACACACACCACTTTAGATTTCGTCTCAAAGAACAAAACTAAAGTACTCCTGATCGATACCGCCTTGAGAGAGAATTTGGTAGACGGAAACAATTGTGGAAGTTCGCTATATATATATATATATATATATATATATATCGTGGCACTCTGTCAGTTACGACGACGAAGAGTCCAGTTGATCTGATCAACGGAACAGCCTGCTCATGAAATTAACGTGCAAGTGGCTTAGCACTCCACAGACACGTGTACCCTTAACGTAGTCCTCGGGGAGATTCAGCGTGACACATTGTGTGACAAGCCTGGCCCTTCGAAATACAGGTACAACAGAAACAGGAAAGAAGAGTGAGAGAAAGTTGTGGTGAATGAGTACAGCAAGGTTCGCCACCATCCCCTGCCGGTGCCTCGTGAAGCTTTAAGTGTTTTTGCTCAATAAACACCCACAACGCCCGGTCTGGGAATGGAAACCGTGATCCTATGACCGCGAGTCCACTTCCCTAACCACTGGGCTATTGCCCCCCCCCGTATATATATATAATAAATGAGTATATGCATATATACGTACAGGCATGTGCATACCTACGTCTACCTGTATATATAGGTGCATATCTGGGTACAGGACATTGCAAACAAAACGTAGACAAGAAAATAATAATAATAAGCAGAGTACAGAAAACACACAAACCACATAGAGAACATTTTCCTTCATCAGCTACCTCCATTTTAACATCGGCGTTTCGAAGAGTTGGGAAGGACGCATCGTTAAAATGACTCTTCCCATGGACCGCAAATTAAATTTGTATACACAAATTAAACCTGTGCCATGGAGGAATGTAGTGGCGGACAAAAAACAAGACAGGAAAACAAACGGAAAAGAAAACAAGACAGGAAAACAAACGGGACAGGCTATGCGGCCAGACGTGAAAAATTATGTGTATATGAACGCTGTGAGGCACGAACTGAAAGCGGGACGGAGTAAGTTCGCGTGTTTGCTCGGCGATAGCCAAGGAAGAAAAGGATTAATGACCGGAAGCATGTGACCAGGGAGAGGTAAGGAAGAGAGAGAGTGGTAGAGGGAGAAACAGGGGAGGAAGTAGAAGAATAGGTGAGCAACGAGAGAAAGAGAGGAAGAGAGAAATATAGTAGTAACAGAAGGAAGAACGAGAGGGGAAAGAGAGAGGTATAGTAGTAACAGAAGGAAGAACGAGAGGGGTAAAGAGAGATACGTAGTAGTAACAGAGGAAGAACGAGAGGGGGAAAAGTGATAGAGAAAGAGATAGATAGAGTCGCGTCAGAAAATATAAAGTTGAAAAAACTACTTACAACAGGGATGACGCAGGCGTTCGATCATGTAAAACAAATAATAAATGAGTATATGCATATATACGTACAGGTATGTGCATACCTACGTCTATCTGTATATATAGGTGCATATCTGGGTACAGGACATTGCAAACAAAACGTAGACAAGAAAATAATAATAATAAGCAGAGTACAGAAAATACGCAAGCCACATAGAGAACATTTTCCTTCATCAGCTACCCCCATTTTAACACCGGCGTTTTGAAGAGTTGGGCAGGACGCATCGTTAGAATGGCTCTTCCCATGGACCGCAAATTAAATTTGTATACACAAATTAAACCTGTGCCATGGAGGCGCTTGTGTGAATGTTACGCGTGTGTGAGTGTATGCGTGCGCGCGTGTCTATGTGGTGTGTGTAATTATCATACATCGCTCTTAATTTTGTTATTAGAAGAATCTCACTATTTCACGAAAAGTGAGAATTCTAGATATTGACAGAGTAAATTATCAGCATTGAGTGAATATATGGGGATGGGATGCCAGTGTTTGTGTATGTTTTTCTCAATGTGTGCCTGTATGCGTATTCGTATATGAGAGAGTTGTATTCAAACAAAACGAGAACGTCAATGTTGTGATAGATGTTTTAACTTTTAACATCTAAATACATATTTACGTAGCACTGAGTTGCTTTGCGTGCATTAGTGTGTGTCAACTAAAAATAATCCTTTCTACTATCGGCACAGGGCCTGAAATTTTGGGGGAGGGAACTAGTCGATTACATCGATCCCAGTGTTTCACTGGTAGTTAATTTATCGACCTCGAAAGGATGAAAGGCAAAGTCGACCCCATGGGGAATTTGAACTCAGAACGTGAAGACGGACGAAATGCTACCAAGCATTTTGTCCGGTGTGTTAACGATTCTGCCAGCTCACCGCCTTTGTGACAACTAAAAATAATAAACTCATACATATAATAACGTCTCGTTAAGGTGGTTGTGATTGTCACTAGATATGATACGGTGTTACAATAAGGATCACTTTGCATCCAGTATAGTTAGTGAGTGTACGTGTAACCTTTCTTTGATTTGTGATCATGATTCACTTTCTGATATTACTCTTCGGTGTCTCCAACACACTGCAGAACTGGAAGTAATCCAACTGTCCTATATAAATTAGATTGCTTCTGTACAGCAGCTGAAACACAACGAGAGACTGAAAGCTTCGCATTCTGGAGCAAAGAAAGTAAAGGTATGCAGTAATGTATATTTAGAAGATCTTAGAGAGATATCACCAAACTATGGCCTTGAAAGCTTTGTAACACTCCAAACTGGGTATCACTGCATAGTGCTAAGTGTATTCCCTCTCCCTCATAGCAGCAATAATCCGTTATTAGCGACGAGAGCAGTATTAATTCAAAATAACAATCTTTATATCATACTTAAAGCAGATATATTGTTGAAAGCTTGATATATTGCAGTTTTCGTTTCGAGAAAGTTCCACTTAAAGACGTATAGCAAAAACACAGAAATATATGTGTAGCAGGTGAAAATCATTCAGAAGCAGCAATGGCATTGTCAGATACATGTTCCTGCTTTTTTGAGTTTCGTCAGTAGCAAGTATCCATAGTTTGTTCAAAAGACCTTAGCTCTATGCTCACCTACACTGAAAAGCATCAGAGATTTATTTAGAGTGGACGTCAATACTTTCAAAGAACAATTAAATGTTCTGTAAGTGTATGAATCTGATTGAGAAAACTATGAAGGCAGTGGCGTCAATTGCCCTTGTTCGTTTATTTGTTGAAACTTGCATTAGAATTGATGAAAGTGGCACACAGTATGGTCCAAGTCAACTAGATGGAAGCATTATAAGAGCAAAATCTGTATGGAAATACATATATAATGATATTTGTATATATAGAGAGACATACATAAAGTACATACAATAAGCAGAACAGTAAAAATATTCAAGATATTTTGTGAGAAACCTGCTCCTTCCTGACAAGAAGAATTCAAATAATTAAAAAACGAGGAAAATGCATATAAATATATTCACGTATTTGCATGTGTGTTTGTGTGTGTGTGTGTGTGTGTGTGTGTGTGTGTGTGTGTGTGTGTGTGTGTGTGTGTGTGTGTGTGTGTGTGTGTGTGTGTGTGTGTGTGTGTGCGTGTGTGTGTTTATGTGAATGTGTAGATAGATAGATAGACAGATAGATAGATAGATAGATAGATAGATAGATAGATAGATACACACACGCACACAAATGTACTAGTGAACATAGGCATGTAAACGTATTCGTACAAACATGTATGCCTGTGAATACGTTTGCGTATATTAGCACACACGCAAGCACATACAAACATACATAAATATACATACACAAATACATACTTATAGACATAAATTCACACATACATACATACATACATACATACATACATACATACATACAAGAATGCATGCATACACATATACATACATACAAGAATGCATGCATACATATATACATAGCATTATTCCAGTCAGACAGTCTGTCTGTGCTGCTGTTTATTTTGGCACTAAATCCGCTGTCATTTTCTTTTCCCCAAAACTAGGTTCTACAACAGGAAGAAATATTAATGTAAACTACAATTTCTTTGTTGACAGTTTAAAGATATACACAGTAAATATGTATGATGTTGAGAAATAACAGAATTTAATGGCAGCATTTTCAGCTGTTTCAGCTGATATACAGATGTATTTGACTAAAAGAAATATTCATATTTGATATTTGAGTACATGAAAATTACTTCCCGAAACCAAAAGCCCATTACATTAACAATCTTTCCATCTCTCTCGTTCTGCACATTAAGTGCTACAAATATCTAGGTTCTAATGAAAATGCATCTTATAACGGTGCTGTGAACAAAGTAGGTTTGTTATAAGACCAGGCAGCTTCCGACTGTCGTACGGTATCACTTAGAAAGAAAGCATTTACTAAGCTAAACAATACCAAAACCACATGCATTAAACAATTGCTCGAAAGTGAAGAGAATAACATCATATAAGACAGCAGTGAACTTTTCAAGGCGTACTCAATTTTCAATTACGTTATTTTTGACCCCAGAATTACTAGACAAGCGTACCTCAAGAAAGATAATTTAAACTCTGCGTACCTATATAAAGCTACGCATGGGCATACTTCCAGTGAACTCGAGAATGATGCTAATATTGACAGGAAGTAAAATTTCTTTTAACCGATATATATTACGTCACGTTTCCAGAGTTGGGCTTTTGCCATACGAGAGCAGTCGATAACTACATAATACCTACTGAATAAAATGGCAGTGAAAAGCTTAAACCCACAACGGCGCAATCGCAATAGC